>NC_054877.1:4407029-4707029 GCF_018320785.1 Cheilinus undulatus | reverse complement strand
CCCTTTCCACTGCTTTTTTCTGCCTGTTCTTGCTACTACTAAACCAAATCACTTTTTGATACGCCTATTTTTGCCAGTTTTTGACAATTTCTGCCTTAGTTAACCCTTTTTTGCCAGTTTATATCAATGTTTAATCCTATTTCCCCCAATTTTTTTGCCACTTTAAAGCCATTTCAGCCATTATTTTATCCCCTTTTACCTCTTTATATGCTGGTTTTTGCCATTTTTTTTGTTTTTTTGCCACTTCTTAATTTTTTTTACACTTCTAACCCATTTCTGCTACTTTTAAAACTCAATTTCACCTCTGTATCCACCTTTTTGCCATAATTAACATATTTTGATTCTGTTTTTCAGAAAAGGGATTTATGTTTTTAAGGAGTCTTTACTACATAAATGAATAAAAAATGATTTGTTTCTTTGATAAGAGTGGTTATTATTTAGGTTAATATAAAATATGGATACCACAGAGTAACCTTTTAATGGACCATGATTTTGTTAGACCCCATTTTGGCTGGGCCCAAGAAAGCTCTCCCATTTCCCCCCCTAACTGGCGGATTGTTGCACGGGACTGTTCTTGAATGTGCATGGCTGTGTTCAACCACCCTCAGGTACAGTGGGGGTCCCGAGTCTCTGACACCTTTATTTTTTGGGGGGGTTGAAACCACTGAGAACCACTGCATTAAGCAACATCCATTTCCAGAGAGGGGCGGCCACAGACACAGAAACAGCTCATCCTGAGCAGGGCTGAAACTGAGGGGTTTTTAGACATGCAAAAAATCCAATACTGGAGTGTTTTTTTCAGTCACAAACTTCGCAGTCATGTTTTGGGAACCTCTGAGACCAATATTAACTTAGCTTAAAAGGGCAAAATATGTCCCCTTTAAGGGTCCCCCTATTGTACTTAGGAATGCTCACCCAGGCAAAAATCAAAGCAATTAATTTTCAAAAATCAAGCTTATTTTTTTTTATTTATCATTGATTAAAGCTCCAAGATTAGTCCAACAAACTTGTTTTCATCTAAACACTTTTGGAAATAATCATCCAGCGAGTATTCGTGACTATTTTTTTTGTTGTTGTTTGTTTCTGTGTGCAAAACTAACCTTGACTACCTCAGAGTAGACAAAGCCTGGCATCTGTCTGGGAACTACATGTCTAGAAACAGTGATTATAAACTTCTGCCATACAAAGAAAGATTGTAGTGGTGTCTACAGAGGTGGATATACTCTCAGTTTATAGCTTACAAATTTCATTCTAGCAATCCATCCAAGAAAATATTAACATTATCTATTATAGACTGCTCTTGAATATTTAGCTCACCTAAAAAATAGGCTTTTTGTTGCACACTGACTGCCAACTATTGTTTGCTTTACTTCAGGTGCTAGGGATTATTTTGAAATTATGATAGGGGAAGTAAGCTGAAAAAAAGTGGTACCTCCAGCTCTGTTCACGTTGCTAGATACCCCCAACACAGTGACCTTTCCTAGTCTGCATTCTTCATCATCCTAAGAAAAAATGCAGTAAACTAATCAATGATGATCAGCAGAAGGGACTGGGAAGTGGGTTTACTCTTTGGAGACATGAAAATAAGTGGGTAGAGTGCATGCCTGTATGTATCCTGCACTACTTTACTCTACTGATTGATGGTTGATTGACTTGACATGAGTATTTACTGACTCTTAGATTCCTCCTTTTCCCTCAGTTGTATCTGGGTGTTGTGCTGGCTGCTGTGGTCATCATCACCGGCTGTTTCTCCTACTTCCAAGAAGCCAAGAGCTCTCGAATCATGGACTCCTTCAAGAAAATGGTGCCACAGGTAAGCAGATGCCCTCTGTGTTTGGTGTAGTCTCGCAGCTTTGTGAATCAATAAGCCGTCCCTCAAGTAGGGCTTACACTCCCACTTGAGTAGAAACCTAATAAGCTTGCACAAAGAAAGAATAAATGTTTGAGCCAACTTTGGATTGTGAGCGTGTTTGCATAAAAACTCCTCTCGCGTTATCCACCTCTAGCACTTCGACTGCCTAATTCTTTAATCTATTTAGGCTGTTTTCACTCCCTCCTTGTCTCCTTTATCCATACCTGTCTTTTCGCTCTCTTTCCTCCTTTTTCCTCTCTCTATCTCCTCCTTTCCCATACTTCTACACCCGCTGGCTTCGACTATTTTTTTTATCTCTTCTCCCTCTTCCTCTGACTAAATCCGCTCTCTGTTCCCAAACTGTCTCTCCCTCTCCCTCCTCGCCTCTCCCATCCTTTTTCTCCATGCCAGCAAGCGCTGGTGATCCGGGAGGGGGAGAAGATGCAGATCAATGCTGAGCTTGTGGTGCAGGGAGATCTGGTGGAGATCAAAGGGGGAGACCGCATCCCAGCTGACCTTCGAGTGATCTCCGCTAGCGGATGCAAGGTAGAGGAGGAGGGGGGGACTGGGTCCATCCTGGGGAACCAGGAGGTGCCAGTGGGATTACTGTAGCTCAACTTGCATTTAATTTTGCACTCTTACTGTCAATACCTTTAAATAAAATATCAGTCAACATATTTTAGAAACGTAAAGGCATGCTAACTCCAGCTTTTTCACTTGAAGTAAATCTGAGGCATGAAAGCAGAGAGTTTAGCAGGCCTTAAATCATTTTATTGGCTGAAGACGTGGTCTGATGCAATATCAGACAACCACTAAAGTTTTTACATTAACCCCTACACCAAGAATCTCAGCAGACATCAGATATTCTGGTAAGATTTTATCTGGAATCACTACTGCAAACCTGCTAGAAGCACTACAAGGAAGGTGATTCATGATGCATCCTCTGGGAATCATGGTTTCTGTGCATAATGACCACTAATGATGTGTAGATTTGTTATCTATTCATGGACTAGTTAAATTCTGATTTAATCAGTGAATAATAAAAGCTTCAAGTTTGAAGGGTTAATGCTCTGGGGGCCAATACATGACAAAACGTGACATAACACTTGAAAACAAAACCCTCAACTTGCAAATGGCACTCCTAAGAAAGTCTTTGGAAAAAATACTCTATTCAGTCATTCTAACTTTATTTAAACAGTGCCTGACAAGTTCAGCTGCAATTCAAAGTGCTTTCCAGAGCCAACAAATCCTGGTTAATTCAGCCACAAAGCTCCACTCATGTCTGATTTGTTGTTGTATTGTCATGGTAAGTGTCTTATTAATGTTGCATGTTGTACCCAGCTAACCTTTTCAATTTTTAACCCTTTAAAGGGCACCAATTGAAACACTTTGATATTCAAAATATAACCTCCTGAGACCTGAGCCTTTGTTTGGAGATTATTTTTATTTTCTCCCACTTATTTGGGATAAATACGGTCTGATAAGTTAAAATTTCAGTCTTGTCATTGAACAGGAATTTCTTGAAAAGTTCCTTTCCAAAACCCCCCAAAATTCCATAATTTAAAAAAAGATCTTAAAAATATTTTTAAAGTGTCTCATGAAAGGACTCAAATAATTCTTTCAATAGTCCTCAAATCTTTCAGTGAAAATTTCTCATCAAGCCTTAAAATTCCAATAAAAATTTCTCAAAATATTCGATGCAAATTCCTAAAAATTGCAAGCAATATTCCCATCAAAATGCATTAAAAAATAAAAATAAATTCACAGCCATGAAACCCTCAAAAATATACAAACATATCATCTTAATTTTCATAAAAATACTTTGATAACTTCCAAGCGAATTCCCTAAAATATCCAAACAGCAGATTATCCCCGCATTTCAAGCAAATACCCTCAACTTGAATTGACATTTTGGACGATTATGACATCAGTTCTAATACCAAAAATGATTGCTAAAATATAGGAAAGCCAAAATGTAATATCCTCAAACGTGGACGCAGGGTGTTAGGAGGTTAAACCCTAAAAAAATATTGGTGGACATCCTGGGACATTTTAACTTTGTCCTTCATTTAAAGTGTTACCATACATGGTTCCTCACCCACTGATGGTAAAAAAAAAAATCCATAAAGTGTATGTATATTAAAACATAAATAATGGGAAAAAGGATATCTGACTAAAATCACATATTTCACTTCTCATACCACTCGTTTTCCCTTATAGATTAATCAGAAATACTAAAAAAAATCCCAAATATTGAATTTCTGTATTATTTTGGCAGAAACAAGGCTTACAGTAGAAATAAAAACCACATAAGTATACTAAAACTGTTAGGTAGATTAAAGATGAAGGCATAACCTTAACCACAGAAAAAGAACTTGTTATGGATTAAAAAGGAAATAAAGAAACAGAAAAAAGGTAAATTTTTGATAATACATGACATGGATAATTTTTGACTTGTCCCCTGAGTAGTTTATGAGATTTTTGGGGGGCCTTTAGAGCCTTTAATGATAGAGGAGGACAGTGGATAGATTCGGAAACAGGGATGAAAGAGGTAGGGAAAGGCATGCAGGAAAGTAACCTTGTAAAGCAAATGCCCGTTTCCGTGTTTCTCACAGGCAGGAAAGGGCCACATGCCGGATTCGAACCCTGGCCTCCCGCGTTCATGGGGCGCACCTTAAACCTCGTGGCCACCTGCATTTCATCTGTGAGATTTTTTTAAAGTGAAATGAGACTTTAAGGAGTAGTATACTCTTGTGAGGCTGATTGATGGCCAGATGTGCAGGCTGGACTCCTTTGTGGCAACTTCTCTTTGTTGTATTTTTGGGCATCACTGGCAACACTGTATGTCTCGTGCTGACAGGAGAGCAGGAAAGGGAAGAAGCAGCTGCCTGATGCAGGAATGGCAGCTGCGCTTTCCCGGGCCTGATCCAGGTCACCACATACTGGGTGCTCAAGACCCGATGGACTGGTCCAGACGTCAGGGGTGATCGCGTGCATCGTGGAGGGGTTAGCCTGGCAGATACCTGGAGAGATAGTGCATGGGCCTGGAGGATGGCCACGAGGAGGCCAGAGCAGTTCAGGACCAAAGTTGACTTGGCAAGTGCAAAACTGACATATGCTTCCATACCTGACCTGCCCTGATCTTTAATCACAGCAACATGGATGCATTAATGCTGACAGTGCAAGTTTTGACTTTTATTGTCAATAAAACCCTTACACCAAGCACTGGAAGGGTTTTATTGCCAATAAAACCCTTCCAGTGCTTGGTGTTGAAAATCAGCATTCACCATAAACACTGTGTATGTGTCTCTTACAAATAAACCATAACAAAATGATAATAAGTAAACAAGACGGCAGAAGAATTGACTGAATAAAAGGTAGGATGTTGAACGGTTAAGTGACAAACACAGCAATATTGATTTAATAAAATAAAACAAAATACAAATGATTGAAATAATGAGAGACAGGAAAAACAAACAAAACATAAAACTATGTTTAAAAAGTTTAATAAAACAATCTAAAAATGATTGTATGTTTATAAAACAGTAGACTGTCAAGAGGAAGAAGAAGCTTAAAGAGCGACACAGCTGCACAGAAACTTTACATTGTGGACCAGAAAAGGTCACACTGGAGGACGGTTCAAACCTTTTTTACTTTGCTGCAGATGGACTGGAGGAACTTTTGTTAGACTTTATGGTGCTTCCACTGATAAAGAGACAGAGCTTGAAACAAAAGACCTTAATCCTCTGGTGCACAAAAGACTTTTAGGAAAAGCATCGTCTGGTCAGTATGAATGTCTGTAAAACGGTAAAATAGCCGCCTCTCTTTAGAACTGAATAAAATACTAGATAAGTTCAACCAAAACCTCGAGCATCAGTAAATGTCAGGGGCCACTAAACTCAGAGGGCCTTATCCACACAGCTCTTTGATTATCTGTACAGAATGTAAAGGCAGTCCACGCCTCAGTATTTGTGAAGATATTGCAGTCTGGACCAAAGAGGAGGGATGTCAATATTTAGGTCTGATGTCAATCTGTTATTTCTCTCTATAAACCTTCTGTTGCTGCAGGGTGAACATTTTCAGCCAAATGTCAGCCTTTAAGCTCAGACAGAATTTATTTCTGAGTTTGTCCAACTGGAATGTGAGCAAGGCAGAAAATAGTGTGGTGCTCAGTGGTAAAGATGTCTTAACCTGTAGAGGAAAAACTGTAAAGATTAAAAGATTTTGAGAGAACAGACAGTTTAGACATAGCTGGATCGTTACATCGTCGCTCATGTTACTGATTCTTCTTCTCCCCTCTGTCTGTGTCTCCTGTGTCTTACCCTCAGTCTCACCCGGTAACACTGCTCTCTTTGTCTGTCTTTGTGTCTCTGTTAAAGGTGGACAACTCCTCTCTGACGGGAGAATCCGAGCCTCAGACCCGCTCCCCAGAGTTCACGCACGAAAATCCTCTGGAGACCCGCAACATCTGCTTCTTTTCTACCAACTGTGTCGAGGGTCGGTAGGCCACATCTGGACAAGATTGTCTCTTATCGCTTCTAAATGTCTTTTTTCGCATAGCCATCTGGAGATCAACGTAGTCCGACTTTGCTACCCAGCCGTGAGTGGTTTTATATGCAGGATTTATCAAAGAAGCATATCAGTCCACTCTACAGTAAAGAGTGTAGCTTGTGAATTTTGGATGCATTAAGATTATCAACAAGTGTTTTTATTTGAGATTCAACTGCTGGGATTTCAGTTATTTCTATGAATCATCAGATGAGGATGTAGTGAGCATTTCAATGGGATTTTCTCTTGAGACTCTTTAACTATATGAATCTGATTTAGATTTCTAAAGTGGTTCCTTTAAAGCAAGAATTCCTTCTGCAAAAAGCAAGAAATATTTTCATTTTGGCTGTGTCTATTTATGTGGTTTAATCTTGCTGGTGGCAACTATTTTTGTACAAAATCAGTGCAATTTAGCATTTTTTAGTGCTCAGCGTCTGCAGCTCAACCTCACACACCAGATGTATGAGATATATTGCATCCCCATGTTCCCTTTGAGAAAGACAGAACCATTAAAAAATCTTGGAGGTTGATTGGTAGAACGTTCTGTGTGACATTCATGATAGGTTCTTTGCAGATGACATCATGCAGCAGAGGAGAGCAACCCTTGGGGGGCAAGTTGTGATTTCTACATAGAGAAAGGCTACCGAAAGGCTACATTTTGAGCTGTTCACAACTATCACAAGCGAGCCAACCTTACCAGTGTTTCCTCTGCTGAGCTCCATCTCACCAACCTCCAGCTTCACCATACTGACAGGAAATCCGTCTCTTCTTAGAGATCTAAATCATTAGGCTCAGCTCATTAGAGCTGGTTGTTTGGCTCCCAAACGGCTTTTGGTTCCAGTATGGCTTTTCAAATGTAGGTTAGACTCTTGGTTCCCAACATGGGGTCCGGGACCCCCTTGGGGGGGTGGCAGAGGTTTCAGAGAGGGCTCGAGGACCTGTCTGTTCTGAGGTTATCAAAAGTAGGTTCACTCAAACTATCTAAAATCGTGATAAAACCGATATGAATGATTCACACAATAATCTTTTGGTAATAAGACTAGTGTTTTGGGCTGTTTTGGTTGGCTTTAAATGATGAAAACAATTCAAAATTATGTGTATTTTTGATAGCAACTTGTCGTTTTTTTCGTGTGGGTCCTCGTGAGCCACAGCTATTTGGTTGGGAACCACTGGGTTAGACAACGGTGAAGAAAGTACACAACTACTCAAGTAAAAGTACAGTTACTCTGGTTAGAATTTACTGAAGTACAAGTAAAAGTTTCTGAGGAAAAATAAAAAGAATTTAATTTAGTTTAACATAAAGTACTGACTAGCTACTCAGGAGTTGTACAGTAAAATATGATCTTTACTTAGGGGCAAGAACAGCAAGAAAATACCTGTAGATCTCAAACCAGCTTGTTCAGGTACAGTCACATGTCTATAATAAAGTAAAACCACTGCCAAATTGACAGTGTTTATTTCCACTCATAGAGTTAAATCTAACACTGAAAAGTCTCTCTGCCAATCCACACTACATTGCTTAAAACTACACTTTTGAAATAGTTCAATATTTTGCAATTTAATAGAGCTGCAGGAACTCCTGAAAATCTGTGGCGAGGTGGGTCTCCTCTGGTAAAAACAAGGCAGAGAATCAACCTAATAGCAAGGCAATGCGTACTAATGAAGACTGCACACCATGAGTCTATTAGGAGCACCCAAAGTCACAAGCAGGAACTCTAACTCAGTGGAAAACTTCACCCATAGTGCAAACTGAACAACAAGAACAACAACAACAACAACAAAAAACAACAACAACAAGAATCCACTGGAAACATGAGCAAAAGAAGTCCAGCAAATCACTGTAGATCAGGCACTAATCTAATCACAACTCAATAAATCTAAACACTGCCCAAGTGCATGATGAGGAACTATGACCTACACAACCCCCTAGATCTGAAATGCAGTGAATTCAACAGAGCTGAAAAAAGCACAGGAGTCCTTAAATCTTAACTAAGAAGAAGTAAAAGTGCTTATTTTAAAATTTACTCAAAAAATTACATGTAAATGAAAAAACTATTAAATGACAGTAATCCAGTGTTCATTTTGGAACCTATTTTTAATATTAGTCTTAATCTTAAGAAGAAATGTCTTTTAGTTTTAGTCAATTTAAGTCATTTCTAACCTTTTTAGTTTTAGTCTAGTTTTAGTCCATAAAAAGTCTTCACATTTTAGTCTTTACTTTTAGTCCAAGCATTTATTCTCTGGTACCAAATTATGATAGTGATTATGATACTGCCAAACCTGGAGTTCCTACTTTCTACAGCTGAGAGGCAGAATAGCTACAGATGCATTGTTTTTTGACAGATTTACCCACAGTGGAGAAATATCACGCATTTTGAATGTCTGACAAAAACGTAATTACATTTTAGTCTAGTTTTAGTCATCTCAATGAAACTAAATAGTCAGATGAAGGGAATTAAGAGTCTTGTACTGAGTTCAGAGGCTACCTGAGCCCCTTTTTCATATTAAAATAATTAAATTATTTTCACATAAATGCTTTTAATTTAAACATTGATGTATTTCCAACTGAAGAAACCTTGTGGGGTAAGTGGTAGCTAGCTCCTGTTTCAGTGCCAGTTTCTTTTCCTCCATCCATTGTTGTCGTCTAACCTCAGGGGTGGAAAATATCTAATTACATTTACTTGGATTACTGCTGTGTTCATTTCATCGACTAAAGCTACGCCTAAAACCATTTGTTGACAGCCTTTTTTTCCATGACAAAAACTAGACTAAGACTGACAAAAATAGATCTGTGATGACTAAAACTGACAAAAAGTATGACGCCAGGAGGCCTTCAGGCTTGAGTAATTTTTGTTATTGATCGCTACTACACCTGGTAAATCGGTGAAACTGTGGAAAAAAATCACAGTGTGCAACGTGTAGAAATTGTGTTCAGTGTATCTAGAATTTTCTGATGATAGTTGCAGGGTAGAGGCACATTTACAACTGTACAAACTTTCCTCTGTTCCCATTCAGTCCTCAGTGCCCCCCCCCCCTTCATGAACCCCAATAGACATTTGGGTTCACATGATTGCAAACAACCGATAGGCCAATCAGAGTGGTGAAACATATGACACCGTGGGCATGAGTAAACTAAATAATGTTCAACCAGGATTTCAAAATATAAGCACAGCTTGAAGGTGACAATGTAGATCATGCACTGACTTTCTATTGATCCAATTAGCTCATTAATCAACCAATCAATGTTTCATTAAACACTGATGTACTGCTACAGAGCTAGTGATAGTGTCAGTGAAAAGCTCCCTGAAATCAAGTTCATGGGTGCTAACCATGATTCAGCTGACGCTCTGTCTAGACCCCTGAAACAGATAAGAAAATAACCAGCAACAAATACTATTTATTTATCTGCTGTAAAAATCATAAAGTTACTTTTAAATCTTTCACATTATCTTTATAAGCAGACGGAGTTGATATATCTTTGCAGTTAAAACTTCCTTTAAGCCTCTAAGGACTTCTTGTCTGTGTTGACTTATGGGCTGATGCTCTTCTTTTATTTGCTTCTCATTTCAAAACAAAAAAGACACGCTGAAAAATGAATTCAAATCATTTTAGTCTAAAGAAATAAACCATAAAAACGAACTTGTGTTTAATTTTCTATCTCATAATTTCACACCCTCTGTGTGGGCTGTGATGGAGGATTTATTAAAACAAAATTAAAAAAGAGCATGTTTCCACAGAGGCTCTAAAGTTATTTAGTAATGCAGGGAGTTTGGGTTTTGATGTCCTCCTCCATCTGAACACAATGGAGGTAACATAATTTAATTATCATGTTTGTTGTGCTCCCAGCATTAGGAATGACTTTTTAAAAATTCAGTAGCAACATTTTCTCTTCAGACATAATGTTCCGTTTACTGTAATTTACCCTGAATAGTCCACAAATCTTGATTTAACTCAGGGATGGCAAGGTCTGTGGATGACATTATTTGTAATTTAACTGATTTAGATTCTTTTCTCACTCCTTCAGTCCTTCGCTCAGGCATCTGCTCAGTCCACCCAGCCATCAATCACTCCCCACACCTGTAATTCACCTCCATCCATCACCACTCCTCGTCCACCCTATCAACCCTCCCTCCTGTTTACTAAATACAACACTCAGCTCCTGCGGTGTCTTACATCCTGTTAACAGTCATTTGTCTCTTTATATAATGCTCTGAGAGGAAGAAATGTTTGAAAAGCTGACATTTTGTGGACAAACCACCCTGAAAGACTCCAAGTTTGGAGAGTGGATCTGCCTTTGATGCCTTTTCCCAGAGAGACTAAGTCTGAATCCCTCTCCCTCTCAGGTACGGCCCACGGGATCGTCATAGCCACAGGTGACCGAACTGTGATGGGTCGCATCGCCACTCTGGCATCAGAGCTTGAAGTCCGCCGTACCCCCATCAACATCGAGATCGAGCATTTCATCCACATCATCACAGGCGTGGCCGTCTTCCTGGGCGTTAGCTTCTTCATCCTGTCGCTCATCCTGGGCTACACCTGGCTGGAGGCTGTCATCTTCCTCATCGGTATCATCGTGGCGAATGTGCCTGAGGGCCTGCTGGCCACTGTCACTGTAAGTCCAGGCTGTTTTTTTATTCTTATGATTGATGCTCTTTGTATAAAGTTTTCTAATTTCCACTCAAATGAAAAAGAGTTTTTTTTAAAGAGCAGATCAGTTTGGATTTTTTAATATGATTTTGTGTCCCAGCACGCCCTCTTCTTCATTTGCACATAATAAAAAAAGGTCTCTTTGTAGCAAGGACAGCTTCAAACATTCTTCCGGGACAAAAAGATTAAACAGCGCTGCAGGAGGAAAGACATACTGTAGTTTGGCTGCTCTATTAAAGCAAACAAAAATAATAGATTAAATCAAAATAGTGTTAAATTACTTTTAATGCTGTTTTTTCTGTTTTGTATTTTTCCATCATATATTTAAAAGAATGACTCTCAGTCATGGTAATTAGTTGTGTCTAGATGCAGAGGAATCATGAACTGTAGTCTTTTGGTTATGCCCTGATTGTTTGAGTTTGAGTACAGTATGTTCAGAAAGTATTCAGACCCCCTTTATTTTTGTCTATCTTATTATGTAGCAGCCTGATGCCACAGTAAAAAAACAGAAAATATTCTCATTAATCTACACTCAGTACCTCAGCGTGGCAAAATGAAAATAGAGTTTTAGAATTTTTTTGTAAATTTATTAAAAAATAGAAAACTAAAATATCACATTGACATGAATTATTCAGTTCCTTCGCAAAAACACTTAAAACTTAGCTCCGGTTCTTCCCATTTCTCTGAATCATTGTTGAGATGTTTCTACACCTTAAATGGATTTCACCTGTGGTAAATTGCATTGACTGGACATGACTTAGAAAGACAAACACCTCTCTTGAGAGGGCCTCACAACTGACAGTGCACATCAGAGCAAAAACCAAGCCATGAAGTAATCTATGTAATCAATTCAATAAATCAATAATACTTGATTTATCCAAATAAAAACATTTTTTCTGCAAATGTTATGGCCGAAGGCTATCAGGCCTAATTACATCTCCTGATTATCCAGCTGAAGTCATGTATTAAAGCATTGATTAATTAATTAATTAATATTGAGTTATTCAAATGATAACGTTCTGCAGTTTTGTGTTTTTTTTAACCATTTAAGCATTAACATGGGTCCCATTTGTTGTTTTTTGAGTCTGACAGTATCAAAGAGCCAGTGATCACTCCTCTTTCTATTGTAGGAGCATTGAATGTCAAGTGTCCAGTTTTATATGAGTACCCACATATTTTCAGCAGGAAGCTTGAATTAACAGAGAACGTTCATACCCAGCTTCAGTGTGCCCATTATCTCTGACTGGAGTTTGAAGCTCTGCTGAGCTCACCAACCCAGAGAAAATCTGGCTGCTTTACATTTTCAAAAAGTCTTTCTTCTCTCATATCAGTGATACCATATTGCATCATATCATATCATAATGTATCATAACATATCATAACATATCCTATGATACTCTATCGTACTGTACTGATCGTATTGTATCGTACCGTACCTTACTGATTGTATCATATCATATTTTACTGTACAATATGATACTGTATCATAGTGTAGTGCTGCAGAATAGGGGCAGTTTATTGATGTCACCTCAGATTCAACATTGTCATTGAAAGTCTTGGCCACACTCTTCCTTTTGCAACACCCTACCTGTGTGAGATAGTTGTTTGTTCTGCTACAATTAAGACAGAAAAACGAAAACAAAGCTGGACATTGAAAATGCCCTGAGATTGTGACTCACGGCTGCAACTAAGACTTAAGAGATCTCTAGCACCAAAAACGTCCACAGTCCCCACTGAAATTATTGCAGGACTTACAGATCTTAAAGATGTTTATTAGTTTGTATTTTTTAGCAAACTTTTCATCTTCAGACAGTCTGAATGTTAAAACTCAACATTTTTAGGTTTTATGCTGTGGTAAATACAACAAAAAAGGAATGTATGTGCAAAAATTTTGAATGCCTGTGTTTAAGTCATACATTTACAAGTTTTTTACATGTTGATATGTAAGGTTAGGGGCTCAGTGTTAATTTCGTCGACTAAAACTGCCTAAAACCATTCATCGACAGCCTTTTTTTCCATGACAAAAACTAAACTAAGATTAACAAAAATAGATCTGTGATGATTAAAACTGACAAAAAGTAAGTTTAGTTTTTGTCAAGATGACTAAAACTAGACTTAAATGTAATTTTGTTTCCGTCTGACATTCTAAATTCGTGATATTTCTCCATTGTGAGTAAATCTGTCAAAAAAAAATGCAGCTGTTGCTATTCTGTCTCTCAGCTGTAGAAAGCAGGGACCCCAGGGTTGGCACGGTGAATATAACACAGTAGGCTACTATGATTTGGTACCAGATTAAGGCAAGGAAATAGATGCTTGCACTAAAAGTAAAGACAAACATGAGGACTGTTTATGGACTGAAACAAGACCAAAACTAAAAAGGGTAGAAATGACTAAAATGGGACTAAAACTAAAAGACATTTCGTCTGAAGACTAAGACTAAAATTTAAAATAGCTGCCAAAATCAACACTGGAATGTTGGGGGGGGATCTAAAAATATTTTCTTCTGCCAAAGGAGGCTTGCCATAAAAAGTTTTGGAACCACTGGTGTAACTTATCATATGATATCAAATTGTATTGTATTACATTGTACCTCACTGATTGTATCGTATCCTACTGTAACGTGTTTTTTAAATTTTATTTTGTAAGGTACTGTACTGTGATGTACCAAGCGTACCATGATGTACTGAATCATATTGCATCATATTGTATGGTACTGTATTATATCATATTGTGATGACACATGCAGTTTTACAAACTGCTACAAACCGCTATTTTTTTACTTTGTTTTGGTCCCTTCACCACCTACTATCTTTGTTGGTGTGCTGTTATTGCTTTGAGGTTGCCTTTCAGTATGTCGATGAGCTTCTTCTCAATAACCACAAGCCAAAAAAACTGAGCCCAAAGAGGCTTTTAATTCTCTAAATTCAAGCAGGAAATTCTAGTTTGGTGTTAATTCTCCAATGCTTTGTTTTGGAGCATCTGTTTCCACATCATATGGCGGCATTTCATTCTCTTTTAACATAAAAATATTGATTAGTCCAGCTTTAATCAAGCCAGTTGTTGAGCCTCTGATATTTTGCCTGCTGGCTCGCTCTCGTGGCTCCTTGGCACACCTAAGTGGAACGGAGCCATTGTCAATGTTATTAGTTACACCTGTGCCTTTCCTAACTCTAATTTACCTTCAGTGGATGTTAGCTTTGGCGCTAATGATGCTACAGAACACAGCTAAGCAGGTGATTTATTACTCACCGTAGGAGTGGAAGTGCATCTAACTTTCTCTGCAACAATAAACAAAGTGTGAGCCGAGAGTTGCCAGTTGGCATTTGAAATGCCATCAGTCGACATTTCACTGGCCCCAGAAAATAAATTAACTTCCACTGACTGGTTTCTTTAGTTGTTTTGGCTTCAAGCACACCAGCAGAAATGTGTGGGAATGTTTGTTTGTGCTGCTATGTGAGTAATACTGTCAATGTGGAATAATCTGTGTTGATGTGTCTTTAAAAACATATGGAATGTGTCTATTTGTCGTATTTCTACGTGTCTGTGCACCTGCTGTTAACCAGCCAACTAAAATACACTCACACCATCACACTCCAACGCTTAAGGCATCAGGACCATGCATGGTTTCACATGCACAAACACTTGAACGCACCAGTGCGTACACATGCTCTCTCCCTTCGTCGACTAACAATCATTCATCCCCCCTTCCTCTTTCTCTCTTATCCTCTCCTCACCCTCCTTCACTCCCCCTCCATCCTCCCCCCTCACCTCCCACTGTCCTCCCAGGTGTGTCTGACTCTCACTGCCAAGCGGATGGCCAAAAAGAACTGCCTGGTGAAGAACCTGGAGGCCGTAGAGACTCTCGGCTCCACCTCCACCATCTGCTCCGACAAGACGGGCACGCTGACCCAGAACCGCATGACCGTGGCCCACATGTGGTTCGACAACCAGATCCACGAGGCTGACACCACCGAGGACCAGACTGGTGAGAGAGAGAGACGGGGAGAGAGGAGGAGAGAGTGAGAGATAGAGAGAAGAGATAGGGAGAGTGTGGGAACGCAGGAGTGGGAGTGTGACCACCTGCTGAAATTCATCTGTCCAATGTTCACGCCGCCAACCGGCATTGCTGCTCGCACTGCCGCTCAGATTAATTGAGCAGCGGTATGTGAGGCTGAACGACTCTCGGCTACAAACATGTCTTTTCCCAGAGCTCCCCAGAAAGAGTGCTATTACAGAACCAATCACATCCATGACCATGTGTAACTCTGAACTAGGGCTGGGTAATACAGACTAGAGACCATATCCTGATATTTTTTTGCATTTGTGTTTGGTTGATTAATTCTTTGTTGTAAAAATGCTTCTTGGCACCAAATCTTACACTGTTGGAAAGCCTGTTTATTTCCCCTTTAAATGGTGGCACATTTGTAAGGAACCTTCATTTGCGGGATGAGCAGCAGAGCTGAGGGGGGTTGTGGGTTGCGCCAGTGAAAAATTGAGACAGGAACAAACAGGCCATTCCATCCTCTCCACTCCCAAATTCTGGAGGTAGTCTCTGTTAAACCCCGCTCTGTGGGGGCGAGCGTTATCGTCTTGGAGGATAGAGTTCAGTTCCAGACTGTGGAGACAGGGGAGATAGAAATTGCCTCCAATGATGACAAGCCTGTGAGGGTTATGCCATTGGCTATATTGTCCTGCAAACCTTAACCTCAAATCTTTAGAACACAGACTTAGGTTTCTAAGTGCTGACAAGCTGAGAAAATGGTCTTCTTGGGACTCCCACTTCATGGCCTGCATCTGACATCCCCTGATAAATGGAACTAGGCCTTCAGTTTGGAGATGGTACCAGGGCTATCTCCAAATAATGCTGCAACTTGCTTTTGCAGAACACTTGCTTGAAGTTGCCATATCAAATGAGCCCAATCCAGATCAGTCAAATGTGGTATGCCGATTCGTTTAGCAGAAACCTACTGACGACTGGAGCTGGGCCCATGCTCACAGCTGCTGATAATTCATACCAATCAGGCTTCAGTTAAGTGAAAAAGCTGGCTAATAAGTCAGACTTCAAGCAGACTTTTGATTTGTGCGCCCTACAGCAGGCAGGAGTTGTCATAAAGCAAAGATAAAAAAGCCCACCCACTAAGATGAGAGTTTTGATTGATCAATTTCCCTATCAATACTCTCTTTAAATGAGGTGACCCCCTCCCAGTTATCACAGAGCTGGAAAAAAAAGTCCAATCCCTCCCAGCAACAGCAGTAACAGAAAACTCTAGTGGGAGGAATTACTGTTTTTATCCAACCCTTTACATGTCGACACAAACTAAAAAGGTGGATTTGTTTTTTTCTCAGAGACATTTTGCCTAGGGGCTGCACGGTGGCATAGGGGTAATCGATGTTGCCTTACAGCAAGAAGGTCCCTGGTTTGCTTCCTGGTCAGGGTCTTTCTGTGCAGAGTTTGCGTGTTCTTCCTGTGCATGCGTATGTTCTCTCCAGGTTCTCCAGCTTCCTCCCACCACCAGAAACAGGCACATTAGGTTAATTGACTCTAAATTGGCCATAGGTGTGAATGTGAGAGTGCCAGGTGGTCTGTCTCCATATGTCAGCCCTGTGGTTGACTGGGACCAGTCCAGGGTGTACCCCATCTCTCGCTCAGTGACAGCTGGGATAGGATCCAGCCCCCCCTGTGACCCCTAACGGGATAAGTGGTATAGAAAATGGATGGGATGGACATTTTGCTCAGATTCTGATCATTAAATTATGGAATTCTAGCGCAAGAACTGATAACATTTCAAATACTATTTCTTAAAATACTTATTCCCTAGAGAGCCTGACAGTTCCCCACTGGCATAAACTGTCATGATAAATATTGCTGTCCTACCCTATATCAGTGTATCTTAAATATTGATGTATTGCCCAGCCCTAGCTACAAACATCTCTTTTTCCAGAGTTCCCCAGCTAGAGTGTTATTGCAGAACCAATCGCACCCATGTGTCACTCCAAACTGCAACAAATGGAGCCAAGTTTCAACAAAGCTGTTAGCAATAATCGAAAGGTTTGGAAGGAAAAGTAACAGGTGCTCCATGCATACCAATGAGTATGGAGTCATACGATTCTGCAGTGATACAGTGAAAAAAGGCTGCACAGCTGAAACAGTGCAAGTGCTGGAGGAAGCACTGTGTATTCATTTTTCAGGCGTACTGACTGTTTTTGCAGCTTTTGCAGGTTTTTTCCAGCTTTTTGCACCTCGCTTTGTCTAGTTCAACAAATATAGCCACAGTTTGCCGCTGTGCACTCTGTGTTGCTTGACACTTCCATATTCTGTTTGCACAATAACAAGGGACAGTGACCGCTCCGGAGAGTCTAGGAATGACATAAAAGATGAATGCAGGCGACTGCAGAAGACTCAGGGTCATTTTCAGTTCGATAGGGTGATGGAGGGATGAAATTTTGATGCAGAAAGTTTCCAAACAGCTTTAAATTTATCAGACCTGCTTGTTAAAAATGGATGTTATTTGTCAGACTCATGCCTTGAAAAGTCATCGTTGCCAAGAAACAAAATATGATTGCTCAACTTAGCTGACCTATGTTGTTTAGCCACAATATCAAGTGCAACTCTGTGAACCGAGAGTCAAGTCTGACCTATAAATACTGCATGAGCCCTACTTTAAAACAAAAAAAGTCTAACACAGCTGCCTCTGCTATCCTCCCAGGTTCAGGTTTTGACAAGAGCTCTGCTACTTGGGCTTCTCTGTCTCGAGTGGCCGGCCTGTGCAACAGAGCTGATTTCAAAGCTGGACAGGAGAACTTCCCCATCTTGATGGTAAAAACCTTCACCACACACATATAAACACACATAGACTATACAACAATCTTTCCAAACCAATGCACCGCTGCTTCAGTCTCATGAATTATCTCTACTCTCTCAGGCAGCGGGGTATAACAGGTTTAGTTTAATCCAAGGACGTTATGAGCAGGCCTTTTTACATTAGGATCAAATAATGCATGCACATTATTCATAAGACATGATTCTGCCTACATGGTTTTCCAGTAGGGTGAAGTTAAAGCATCGGGGCAGTGTCAGGCGAGCTGCCACTCAAGAAAAGCAGGAGCAGAAGAAGAAATCTGTCTGTGTAACTTAGTGAAATAGCTATATAGTTAGATGTGAAAAAGTCCATTAATAGTATGAGAAAAATCTTGTATAATTATACTTAAACACTACTGAAATATCACCCTAATTATGGCATTTGCTGTCGCAGTCCATTAGAGCTATTTCCACTATGGCACAAAACTATTTAATACACAGAAAAGTCATGGGCCTTATCTTGCAAAGCGTTTTGGTATGCACTGCAGGTGTCCTTCATATTTTTCACCTAATGCAGGTGTTATTTTTACACCGTGTTCTCTCATTGTTTAAAAAGCAACCAAGCGTGAACTCTTACATGTGTGTGGGTCTTAAAATGAGGAGTGGTCAGGCATAAAGACGGTGGGTTTCTATCTTAAGGATGAAGAAAACAGCTGTGCCTTAAACCACCTAAAACCAGGTCTTAAGTCTAAAGTCTGAAGTGACTGTGTTCCTGATATATTGAGCTTGTTCCACACTAGCAGGCTGCTCTAATTAATATCCATGCATTTGCTGAGAAGTTTAAAGAAAGTTTTAATGGAACAGAGAGCTGAGAGATGGAAAACTTTATTTGTGTTTATGTTTGTTTACAAGCTATCCTCTTTGTGCACTCGTGTCTTGTACATACAGAAATACTGTACATGCTGCAGCACACAAACTGGCTCACTTTCATGCAACAAGGAGTTGAATTAATAATGGTTTGTATGTGGCTGGTCAGAGCTGAGGGAATTATCTGGATGAATCGAGGCTCATAATTATGCGTTAATATTTAATTGCAATTACATGTCTAACACATGTTGGTTTAGCCACTGCAGCGTCTCCCAGCAGCTACAGTGATGTAAAATAAGTCCACCATTGCATCTTAATGTTGCGTTTTTTCAATTAGATTAGTTTAAATCCAAAATGAAACAAAGAACACTTTCAAATGCAAAATACTGAAATAAAAAAATGTGAGGAAGACAGAGACTAATTGTGATTTAAAATTTGAATTGTTTGACTGCCCTTAAATATATGCATATTAACATCACAAAGCACAGTTGCATTTTGTTATTGTGGGACATACTGTAGTTGTTTTGGCATTTGCCTCGCAACGGTCGGCCAAAACAGTACGTCTTCCAGCCTGTACCCACTGTTTGTGTATGCTAGGTTCAGTGTGGCCCTGCAATTCCACTGAAAATGGACTCTTGCAGTGTGTGCAAAACAGTCAATTCATTTCCTGATACTTTTTCAAATTTCCTTAAATCCAAAACAAAACATAAACAATTTTAAGTGCAAGTAGTGGAATTTTAAAATGGGGAGAATAATCATGATTAAAAAAAATGTTGTAGCCTGACAGCCCCAGTTCTCATTCATGACTAAGATGGCACCAAAAATCAGAAATGGACACCTCATCAATGTTCTGTCAAATATGATTGAAATATAAAATACTGAATACAGCCAAAGATTCCAGCATAGGAAATAAGTTCATAAATGTTTACAGACGGTTTGATGTAGAGCTCACATACATTTGTATCCATAGATCTGTCAAATCCTTGTGGTGTGTTTGAATAATCAAATAAGTCATGCTTTTGTTCCTCATGCTAAAGCTTTTAAAGCATCTTTTTGGATGTTTCTGATGTTGTGGGAATGTGTCACTGAAATTTTACTGAAATCCTCAAACAACATCTTTTATACAGCTTGTTTTAGCCTTTTAAATATGAGCTAGTTGGTGAATAAATAACTGTAACAGTAGTTTTGTGTCCATTTCATTCTGTATTTGACTATGCAGACATTTGCTGTTCTTCCTATGGGGGTACTGTGCATTCATCAGCTTTCTCCTGCATCATGAGAGTCAGACTTGCAAAAATGAAATACTTTGTACGCAGTTTCTGCAGTCTCGTTCCACCCCATTGATTCAAACACATATTTGCAGAAACATCAGTTGCAGCAGAGAATTGGGGCCAATCCCATGTCTACCCCTTCCCCTTGACCCTTGAAACAGAGTGTTGAGGGGTAGTGGTGAAAACCTTCCCTTAAGAAATGAGACACCACTTGATTGCTGTTCATCCTCACACATTGCTGATAAACAGTGCGTCATCAGAGGTGACAATAAAGCTTCGACCATTTTATTCATACCATGGATCTCTGTGTTGATCTTCTCCACATATTTATACAGTTGATAGCCCTTGTTTACATGCATATACACTAAAAATACAAGAAACTCACATCCCCAGTAATTAAAGATTGAATATGTGAGAAAACACAATGTTTTTTTCTATTATCATTTATAAATGCCAAAAATATTTACATATACAAGCCTCCTTCATTGTCCATTGTGCTAATTTACAAGTGAACGCAGTGCATGGTGGGAATTCATCATACCCCTTTGTTTCAAATGTGGTCCTGAAACAATCTTAATTTCAAGGGCTATGTATCCCTTGGCCCTTAGGCCTAGCTCTCAATTCAAAAGAGAATTGGGACACCCCTTTAACTGGTGTGAATGCACAAAACCAAGGGGAAGGGCTAAGATGAGGACTAAGGGGTAGAAATGGGATTGGCCCTTACTCTCATAAGACACTGATGAATCAAACCGTCCCATCATGAAATCATTAGGAACAATTCATGCAAATTGCTGTAAAAAAATTGCATTTTTAGGTTACGTTACTTATATTGCACTGCTCAAAAGTACCTGCATTTGCCTGGTGGTGGGTGCTAATATCCCAGCCTGGTTTGGGGCATTGTTCTCATCTTGACCAGGGTTGGATCCAGTTGTAGCCAGGGTCACCCAAAAATCCTTAACAATGATGAGTCATTTCTCTTGTCAGCTATTGATGCGGCTGGTTTTCTTCAAGCATATTTGATCACTATGCATATCAACATATATCAGATAGATTTTTATCAACTTTAAGACACTAAAGGTGAGGTATATCAAAGTGAATCAGGCAGCTTTATATTTGCCCTAAGTAAAAAAGAACTTGGACACCACTGGTTTATAGACTTTGTAGTGCCACCCATCAGTATGTGCTGTAAAGTTTTAAAGCTCAGTGATGAGTCAGCAAATTGAAAATGCTGGGTATATTCAAAGAATAATCAATCAGTCATATTGTCTAAGAATAGTCATTGTCTGTTTTGTTTGAAAGATTCCTAACTGACTGAAGTTAACCAAAGTATTTAAGTGTTGGCCTTGATAAGAACTGAAAGAATTTAGCTGAGGATACAAAGCATCCGTGATATGAAAGGAGAAAATATGACCCTTCTTGCATCAACTTTATCTGAAGTGAGCATTCATGAAAACATGGCATTATGAAAATAAACTTTAAGTATCAAAAGCTGAAGGACTCTTTTCTCAGCAGAAGAGCCCTAAAAGTGATCAATTATCCTGTATTATATGTAGGTAATTGCATTTGAAGTTTCCCTCAAAGAGGAGACTGACTAAGACAGTGACTCATGTTGAAAACATAACTAGCTGCGAGCAGGTAGACTGGTAATTGCCACAGGTCATCTTGTCTGATATGGAATAAGCGTTTAATTACAACACACCTCCACACAACTAAACCAAACATCAAAGTACGAACGACGCAGTGTGGTCATAACTGATGTAAATTATCCTGGCGTTATCGGCACAAATAAGACACGAGTAGGTCAAATAGCAAACTCATCTCACAAATGCATGATTATGTGAGCATAAAATCAAAAAAACAAGCATGCAGGGCTGTTAATAAGCCATCAGTCTCATCAACAACCAACACTCATCACTTGCAAATGAGCGCAGTAATTTCTCAGCACAATTAAGACATGAAATGTAAGGGTCACGCATCGAGAGACATATTATAACTACATGGATGCATGAGTAATATAAATGCTTTCAGATATAGGCCACGCTACTCACTAAAGATCCAATAATGGCATTTCAGCTCTTTCTATAAATGATACAGGGGATCTGAAACAGCACTCACCTTAAATAGAGATTAAACTTTTAGCCTGACTTCCTTTTGTATGCTTCCTTAACACAGAAATGACAATTTTTCAGCACATAACGAGTGAGACTGTGAAAAGTTTCCTTCTCTTTTATCTTAAAATGAGTGAAGTTTGTGACAATGTGCCAATACACTTTGATTCTGATTTCAAGAGTGGTGTCTTGCATCTTTTTCAGTGAATAAAAGATGAATTGCCATCATGAATGATACATCAGTTATAACCTCATTTTACACATGACTCATAATAAAAATTACTCAGGAAAAACTTGAAAAAGCAGCAGAGGGTCCAAAGTATGAAGATCCCCCAAGATTTGCCTGATATTTTCTGAGGGGGAGCGTCTTATAGTTCCCCTGGCTTACTTGTAGTTAGTGCCCTAATGTTGCTGCGGATAGAGGAAAGATAATCTGTACATCTTGGATTTGTACAGCCTGGCATATTCTTGAAGATTTTTCAAATCTTAACTGTTTTTTTAAGATGTGGGAGACCCCACAAATGATGACAGCTTATGAAAGATTGACCAGTTTTGTACAGATTCATTCACAAACAGCCAGTCTCTACTCTAAAGCCAGAGAAAGTACAACTAGGTGTTGCCATTGTAAACATGAATGTTCTGTCTGTTTGTATTAAGATTGTAAATAACAGTTTATAGGTGTGCCTGGGAGTTGCAGCAAAATGCCACCAAGTTGTTCATCCAGTAATTAGTCAGTCTTCATCGCAGCATCAGTGTGGGATTAACTTCCTTAAACTCTCATTTCCCGGAGTCCTAGAGACCATGCAAACTGAACAACACATGAACTCAAACAAGGGAATTACAACAACCGAAACAGCCTCAGTGGGACAGAAATACCTCTAGAGCCCTATTCTATTAGTATTACCTGGGGTCTTCTAGGAATTTGTAATAATTACTTAAGATGTCTGTAAACTTAATCCTGTGTAAATTGACCATGTCTGTTATTTGTAAAGTAAATATCCTAGGGCGTTTGCAGAGCCAAGGGGTGGCTTACAAGGCTCAAGCTCCAAATGTTTACTTCAAACCCCAAAACCTACAACTCTGTGCCATCCACTGTTGGTCTGTCTTTCTCATATACACAGAATAGGAATGGTTTAAAAAATTGCCCAAAGATCAAGCCAAAACCTTAAGGACTGCCATATTCAAATGCATGCAAAACAGCCTTTAACTTGTGTTTGTGCCTTTAGTTACTGTATACTTGTAGTTTTAATAAATGGTTCCCATGGCACACCTAGACTTGCCTCAGGGCACACCAGGGCACCTTTGCATTTAGTGAACCACATATTTTTTCATAACGCTAAATTGCACTGAGAAAATGAATGTTATGTAACTTTAAAAAAAAAAAGAAAACATCAGACACTTTTTTGGTCTTTTTTGGAGGCAAGGGCAGAAATTATTATTTTATGCAGCTACCAATATAAGATACAGGATAAATGATCAATAACAGGGGCCCTTGGGTGCCTGTTTAGCTTGGTTGGTAGAGCATATGGAGTCTAGAGACCTTGACACACTGGTTGCAAAATTGATTCCCAATTGAGTCCCATGCATTTTCTAAACCCCTCTATCCCATTGCGGGTTGTGGGGGGCTGGAGCCTTTTGGACAAGAGGCGATACACCTTGGGCTGGTTGTCAGTTACTCGCAGGTCAGAGACAAACACCCAGGCGTGCTCACACTTACACCTAGAGCCAATTTAGAGGCACCAATCGACCAAACGAGCATGTCTGCGGTCTGTGGGAGGAAGCCGGAGTACCCAGATTGAGTCTAATTTAACCAAAGTTTAGTAGAGCAGGCACCCATAAACAGAGGCTGTACTTGACACACTGATCAGGGGAGCAATTCCTGGTTTTAGCACTGCTTGATGCATGTTTCCTGTTTCTCTTTGGCTTACTCTATCATAGGATCCTGTCATAATAAAGGCACCCCCACACACTCGCACACCTAATACTGGCTCTAAAGGGTTTTGATTTGCAGGTCCTTTGGGATTTCAATTCTAAATTCAATTAGTGTTTAGAATGGCTTAAAAATAGTACATACCAGACTTACCAGTGCTGTCTGATATAGAGAGTATGCACCCAGACCCTCTTACAGTTAGGACCCACTGAGTGAGATCAAGCTGTGCAGCAACAGAGTATTATACATCCCCTACCTCTGTCGCTTTACTTGTTTTTTTTTAATTGAAGAGTCAATAAGATAAAAACTGCACTCTATAATGAGTTTTTACAAGGGCTGTCAAACAATCAAGCAATTTAACCATGATTACTCTCAGATTTTCTTTTTTTTAAATGGCTATTAATCTTACCTTCTGTTGGATTTTTGCTACTTTGCCTTTAAAACTGGGTTTGTTTTATTTTTGATGTTTTTGTACTGTCTAAGGCGGTTCCCAACCTTTTATGCTGTATAAGAAGACTTGAGCCCCCCCAAATTTTAATTATTTTTTGTGTAAATCCAAACAAAGTAGCTCGAAACACAAATTCTGTACCCAAAAAACATTGTATGAATTATTTATAAGTGTTGATTTCTATTAATATGTGCAAATCTAATTTTAACAATCCAGGCAGACAGAGCCTTGTGCCCCCCCTGAGATCTTTGGCACACTGGACACCAGGTTGGGAACCAAGAGTCTAACTCCTTGTTTTTATATAGACATGCTTTAAAAAAACACAAAGGAAATTTAGGTACTTGTAGCCCCATAGCAGAGAAGCATGCAGGGCTGTGCAAACTAAATTTCATCAGGAGAACCAGTCGTCAAAGAGTGATTGGACAGATGAGAGAATGCTGTAGGGAACTTTTTTACCTTTGAAAAGGCTCGAATCAAAAGCCTTTATAGTACTGACAATATGTGTTTATAAAGGCATTGTTGCCTGCACTAAACTGCCTTTTGTATCACATTTAAGAAGACAAATGCATAGCACTTTATTTACTGTCACTGTCATAAAGCGCCTCAATGTTTCTAGTCACAAACATCAGTAATTTAAATAAAATTACAGACTTTTCTTATCTGATGTGAATGTGCTGCAGTAGAGACTGATGTATTTGGATAATAGCCAAATTACCAGACATCCCCAGGTAACTCTAATCCTGTAGGAATAAGGCTTTAGCAGCAGTGGGCCCCTATCTTTGCATCTGTGAGTTCTCCTTAATGGAAAAACAGATAAACCAGGGTCAAGTTGAAGCACTTGTTGAGTAAATATGCTTGTTTTGGTTTCTGTAGCCCCCTGAGTCTCACCCACATGGCACCCACAGGGAAAGAAACCAACCCATAAAAGAAATTTGTCGATACCTCTTGACACTGACACTGGTTTGCACGCTTAGCCTCCCTCTTGCACGTAAACACACGCATGCTGAGGATAATCCAATGCACCCCTGGAAATAACTCCCCCACACGGCTGCACAAACACACACAAACACTGCTGGCTCTGTCAGTCAATAATATCCCAATGTTCTACAGACCAGCCGTAACCTGTGCTACACTGACCTGAAGAAACGTCTCTGTGTGGCTCTCAGCGACAGGGATTACACCTCTTTGACTCCGGTGAGAGCAGAGGCTGCCTATCAGGCCCTAAAGCCGCCCAGGCTTCCTCCTGCATTAAGTAACAGCCGAATCTCCGGTTAGCACTCAAACACAGCAGTCAAGGCCCGGGCTCCTCTGCCGTTACAACAAGTCCCCATCTGCAGCCCGCAAAACAGAGAAATGGAATTTCCTTGGTCTATTTACTCATTCATGAAAAAGGCACAAACAAGGACAAATCTTGCGGAGCGTGTGTCCTTGTTTTGCGGCTGTTCATGAATGAATAAACAGGAACAAAGAGAAATCTCATGTCTTCTTTCGGCCCCCTGTTGGTGTATTTGGCGCCAGGTCAATCAGTGCAGCATAGATTTTAATAAATTGGCTCTAACATGGGGAGGGATTGCAGTGATTATTACAGGATTGTTATCAAGGGGAAGATTTTGCAGGTTATCAGAGGAGAGTTTTCTCCTGGATGATTCAGACACCAAAGAGGAGGCTCCAACATACAAAAAACCCCTAAAAAAAAGTACGAAGCAAAATGAATGGGCATTTTCAGTAAGATAATCATAGTAGAATAACTGAGTAGTCTCACTGCCTAATGAGTTATCCTATCATTTTCAAAGTAGGGCTGTCAAAATTAATCACATTCATTGCAATAAGTTTAAGATCCACAGTTAGTGCATTATTTTTTTTTTTAAGTAACAACTTATTGTGTGCTTTATCATCCCTTTCAACACACTTTGGTTGATCCACAACAGCCATAGTAATGTAAAAAAAAGTCCACCACTGCTCCTTGATGTCTCATTTTACCTTGAAAAACTCACAGACAGCACATTAAACAAGTTAAAGGTCACATATTTGACCCTTTTAATACAATTTGATATTGATCTCAGAGGTCCCCAAAACATACCTGTGAGGTTTGTTGCTGAAAAAAACTCCAGTATTGGATTTTGGATGTCTAAAAAAAACCCCTCTGTTTCAGCCCTATTCAGAACCAGCTGTTTCTGTGTCTGTGGCTTTAAATGTTAATGTGCTCTCTGATTCTGCCCCTGTCAGAAAATGGATGTGGCTTAATAGATGGAGGAGGATGAGGAGAGGAGGGCAGAGCTTTCCTCCAAGTGGGGAGGGCCAACTGAACCTGGAGGCGGGGCTAACTCCCCACATGACATCATGAGGGGACAATCTGAGAACAGCTTGTTTTGGCACACATTTTCTGAAAGGTGGTGGCGGTGGGGGGTTATTTTTCTGGGACTTGAGGGGGCAAGTGTATATTGCATGATATGTCCCCTTTGAAAGTCATCAATCAAGCATTGCTCTATTTACTGTCTCCTTATTTCCTTTCATATCAGTTTGCATATGTTTGTTTACGAAATGTAAAGGCACAAAAACAATAGATAATAACTATCAAACCATAGAAATAGAAAATTACTAACACTTGACAGGTGATTCGTCAGTAGATGAGATGTTTGGTAATCAGCATGTTAGAAGATATTATGACTGGTGTGCACTTCATTATTGGAATGGCTGTTTAAGAAGTGAAAATTTCTAACAACCTTATTCCAGACTGATAATTTCCATTGCTTCAGTGATCCAGTCTTTATGGGATGGTGTGGTTGACTCAATCCAGTGCTGTCAACTGATTCAGAAACAACAAGCTTTGTTACATTACAATTCAAAAATATATATTTGTCCTCTAGATAAACTACAAGTGAAGCTCATTTCAGACCAAAGATTTCCAATTGGACAAGGCGGTTTTAAAACGGTTTTGGCATGCAGTGGTTCTCCCAGTCAAGTCACACTGGGAGATCAATTAACGTAAGTGGTAACTAACATCGTAAATGTTCAGAATTACTAATGGTGACCATTCAGAAAACAGTATGGCATTGTTGCCTCCGCTGATTCAGATTTACTCCTATTAGTTAACTTTATACAACACAATGCTCCAGGCTAGAAAAGGCTGAGTGCCTTAAAGACATTAACTAAACCACAGTGTGCACTCACCTCTCTTTAAAAAGAACTGTGTGAAGCATTTTCCCCTCATTCTGCCTCCTTTCTCTTACTTTCTTTCTTGTGGACTATACTATTTTGACATTTCTGATACAAATTTCAGTTGAGTGACCAACTCATTTGTCAATTTTCAATATTTAATTTCTTAGATTAAAAAAAAAGAATCAAACAATCAAACAAACACTTTTTATTCCAGGCTTCTCAAGCCCCCTCATCCATGGGCCTGGGTAATAAGTGGACATTAAAATTTAGTGTGTTTGCACTTATCCCAAACTGTGCCCGTGAAAATCCAGCTGGAAGAACAGATTCAGACGTGGTAAACCAGGGAATGGTTAGCCCAACCACTTCAGGACCAAAATGAATAGACCAGCAGGAAATTCCACATAAGATGAAAAGAAGTACCGGTAGAGCCTCGGCCTTTACATTTCCAGCATCCATAACTCTAAATTAGACCAAAATTTTTTAAAGATTTATATTTGACTTTTCATGCCTTTATGCACAGAGGAGGACAGTGGGCAGAATTGGAAACAGGGATGAGAGAGCTGGGGGGAGACATGCCCAAAAGGGCCACAGGCTGGATTCGAAACCGACTGCTGACCGCGTACATGGGGCATCCCTCCAATCACTAGGCCACCTGTACCCCAAGACCAATCTTTTTAAGTCTGACTAGAGTCCAGTAGTATCTGTGAGTAATTTTCTAATGGGTAAATTTACTTTTGGTATCTCTTTGGCCAGCCTATATTATGGACAATATTTTCCCAGACCTCTTGTTCAAACTCAGTATCCAAATCCTTTTTCCACACCAACCCCAGACTAGAAAACTCAGTACATGACTGCATATCAGCGTCGACTGTGTCTTGAGGAAACAGTATGGCTCTCTGTGAAGTCCAAATATTCCTAATTAGAGTGGATATTAGTCTGTTTTTGTCATGTTTTGGTGTGTTTTCTCAGCCGTGTTTCAGAAGTGCATACCCTCTTTACAGCATCCACATTGTTTTTTATATTTTAGGTCATTCTGTCATCGCATTATCATTACTTTAATCTGATCAGGTTGCTTTTCTTAAGGGAAGTAGTGAATCTTTGCTCAAATACTGCAGTCAGAAATGAGTTCTAGAGTAATCACACAATCCCATTGTTCCCAGTGTGCCTGAAAACTAAAAATACACCTCTTCTATATTTAAAAAGCCTTCTGCACACAACTCTGAGGAAGAATCACTCCTGCAGCAAAGTCAAGTTTAATACACCTACAGCTTAGCTACAACTTTGCCATTGATTTCTACCAGTAGGTCGCGACCTGATATGTTCTTCCAATGAAAAGCCCTCTCTCTTTATACTTAAGGCCTTTGTCTAATCAATACCCTCAAAAAAGGCCCCTTCATAAGTGTTTCAAATTGACTAAACAGCCATATTACTCTAGGTTTTTTAATCTTATTATTCTCTATTCCATGAACTGTAAAAGAAAATGATGAATATGACTGATATGTAACAGTGTTGTAGACAGATGACAAATGTCTGTGATCAAGATGATGCTCAGTTGGCTCCATCGTTAATGAGAGCCTGATGAAGGTAAAAATAAAATCTTTCCCAGATGCAGCTATAATCTGCTGGAGCTTCCCTCCATGTTGGTGTGATAAACACATGCAGTGGGAAACACAACGCTCATTTCTTAATATGCATATGTGAGTGACTGTGCTAATGTGCTGCTGTGTGTGTGTGTTTCCCCAGAGGGAGACAGCGGGGGATGCATCAGAGTCGGCGCTGCTGAAATGCATCGAGCTGTGCTGTGGGAGCGTTCGTGAGATGAGAACCAGGAACCCCAAAGTGGCGGAGATCCCCTTCAACTCCACCAACAAGTACCAGGTAGGGCACGAGACAACAAGGTTACATCATGGCTTCATGTAAGAAGAGCTGCTCATCAAAGTAGATAATGAAACATCCATTTACAACCCATTTCAACCAAACTCATTTATCCATTCCTCCTTTATCGATACTGCTTATCCTCTTTGAGGCAGTGGGAGGCTGGAGCCAATCCCAGCCTTCACTGGATGAGAGCGGGGGTACATGAGGCAAACGAAAATCCGCTCACACTCACACCTACGGGCAATTTAGAGTCGCCAATTAATGTAATGAGCATGGTCTGTGGGAGGAGGCTAGAGTACCTGGAGGGAACCGATGCACAGGGAGAACATGCAAACAGAAGAGAGGGGGATTCAGACCAGGAACCTTCCTGCTGCGAGGCGACAGTGCTTACTACTGCTTCATGTGCACAAGTGCATTTTAAGATATTTGAAAACATGCATCCACCTTACCCCTCAGTTCCCATGATACATTGGATGAATCCTGGGTGTGTCTTTCTTCACCAAATGAGGAACCAAGACGCTTATCGTCATCTGTGACAGCTCTAACAGGACGAAATGATTATTTTTCTATTTTCTACTATCGAGGGATGAAAAGACAATATGCATTAAAAATACTCTTCTTGTACCCCCACTGAAAGATTCCTCCAAAAGTACAAGCTTTTGAGCTCTGAAAATATTAAAAAATGTAAATTTGCCTGTCTGATATAAATTATAAAGTTGTACATGGGCTGGCCCAGCCTCCACTAAATGACTATATCAAACAGAAAGCAATCACTGACTCTTCAATCAGACTGACAAGAGTCACTGTTAGAGGTGACTGTGAGATACCCTTTAGATGCTCCACCTCTGGGCAAAACGTAGTATCATTCAAAGGGAGCTCACTATGGAGCAGTTTACCACTCTCAGAAAGGGACTGCTGCAACCTTGCAGGTTACAAGGGTCAGGACAAACCAGAATTGTGACGATGTTCAACCACTGCATTATGCATACATACTTACATTGAACCATATATGACTCCTCTGTGCAATACTACATACAAAGACACACTTATGTGTGCTATCCCAGTGCAGTAGAATTTGCATAAACTCATCTGTAAATGCAAATTCTGTGCAATAGGGCTACATGTTATCATATCAGCACTTTAAATAAACAGGCTTCGGGCAAATGCACAATTTCCATGTGCAATACATCAGCACTTCAGCACTTTACCATCTGCCTTATGCACTTTAACTGTGATGGTCACTGTATTCCTGGTCAGACTGAAGTATAGTCATATAGCCACCTTTTTTTATTGTTTAATGCTGATCTTTGTATACCGTTGACCACACAGCATCACACAGAGATGGAGTGATAACACATCACATCCCAAAACAGCTGTTGTACAGCTGTAGTTTCCTATCATGCCCTTGGGCAGAGTGTTTAGATGTGTTATATATGTTCTTCTGCTCATGTTTCTGGTGGATTGCTGTTGTTTTTGATGTGAGACACAGTTACACCATGAGTGAAGTTATCGAGCGAGTTTCTGTCTGTGGCTTTAGGTCCTCCTAAAGGAGCCATAGAGCATTTCTCCATCAGTATGCATTGACTTGTTATGAGGATGACTCTGCTTTGTTCATGCCCGAGGAGACCCACCTTACCATAGATTTTCTAAAGTTTCTGCAGCTCTTTCATACTGTAAAATATTTAACTCTATCAAAAGTGTAATTGAACTATGTTTAGTGTGGACCAATAGAGACACACAGTGTTCCATGTAATGCTTTATGAGTTTAACAACACTGTTAACTTTCTTTACATTTCTCTGTTATTGAGGTGTGACTTTACCTGAATATGCTGGAGATCTGTTCTCTTGCTGTTCTTGCAAATAAGAAAAGATCACATTTTACCGTACAACTCCTCAGAATCAACTCAGTATATTTTTACTTCTAGTGAGTAGATTTATAGATCCATGTTCATTAATGTGCACTGTCCCCTACAATAAATAAATAAAAGTAATACAAGAAATGGCCAAAGATGTAAGTCATTAGCTAACTTAACTGGCTTAGAATCAGTATTTACATAAAAGTTAAGTAAGCTGCATGTTGTTAAAGGAGGTCAACACAACCTTACATACTTTAAAAGCAGAAATAGAGCCTCATTCATGAACCGTTTGTTCTTTAAACCCTCTTATAAAGATTTGAAGATGCTGACATTCAAGTTTTCTTATTTTTGATTTGTTCTTAGCTAAGAAAAAGTCTAAGAACACTTCAGAGTGCTCATATGGTAAAATCACATTATTGTATTTGCATTAGTTTAGCATATTTTTATTATTAGATATCATAAATATATGTGGTTTAAATGTAGTCATTTTGCTCATGCAATGATTGATTTGAACTGCAATATTATGAATTTAAACTAAGCATTAGGGCAGGGGTCATCAACTGTATTTGTAGAAGAGCCAGCTTTTTGTCTTGGCAGAGGATGTAGGGGTTGGATTATCAAATATATTATAAACAGTGAGATCAAGCTTTATCGTCTGTACTGCAACTGGTTCTCGCCTACAATTTGGAGCACAACCAGCACAGTAAGAACAGCATTTTTAGAGTTTAGCTCATTCTTCTGATTTAATATTTGCACATGATGTCTAACAGGTGAAATTCTGTAAAACAAATTAAACATTTAATCATTCCTGATAAGAATATTTTGTTTTTGGGGCTGCTTTAATAGCTGTAGGGATTTAAAATACCCCCAAAAACCCTACCACATTTTTTTCCTCCTCACCTTTCTTGAATTACAGAAACTTCACCTTTATACTTAGCTGTTTTAATGACAAATGGACCCATTGTCCATTGTTTTAGAATGATTTCCAATCCACCCATCCAGATTTGACTATTTCAGTTAATATATTGTGAATCCTTTTCTCATTACAGAACGGCGTATGTCGTTTATAATTACAGTGCTTTCTCAATGAGTTAGATCATACACTCTGTTTGAATTTGTCTGAAGGGTATATCTACCACTGGCATTAGTTATCAGATAATTCTAAGCAGCATTTTATCCTCTTTGTAACTGTTTAAGAGTTTTTTACACTTGATGTCAGCATAAGACAATTTGGCTATTACCAACTACACCTCTCTAATCTCTTCTCACACACAGCCCTGCAGTCTTATGCCCTTATATGGGCATAAAGGGTGTTTCTCTATGGAAAGTAGGTAAAAAGGGGACAAGCTTCCAGCTTTGGAGCACATGGCATCCATCAATTTAAGAACACAGGAACACAGACTGGGGAGTTTAGAGTTTCATCACTGCTGTTTGCAGATGATGTGATTCTGTTGGTTTCTTTGGCTGGGGACCTCCTCAGGCTCTGGAGCAGTTTGTGGCAGGGTGTGAAGTGGCTGGTATGAGAATAAGCACCTCCAAGTCTGAGGCCATGATCCTCTGCTGGAAAATGGTGGGTTGCACCTTCCAGGTGGGGAGTGAGTCTTTGCCTTAAGTGAAGGAGTTCAAGTAAGTAAGGTCTCGTTCATGATTGAGGGCAGAATGGACCGTGAGATTGACATGCAAATTGGTGCAGCGTCAGCAGTTTTGCAGGTGCTGTACCGTACTGTTGTGGTGAAGAGGGAGCTGAGATGAAAGGCAAAGTTTTCGATTTACTGGTCGAGCTATGTCCCAACTCTCACCTGTCATAAACTCTGGGTAATGGCCAAAAGAATGGGATCGCGGATACAACCAGTCAGAATGAAATTCCTTAGGAGGGTGTCTGGGCTCAGCCTTAGAGATAGGGTGAGGATCTTATAGTAGAACTGCTGCTCCTTTACTTCGGAAGGAGCCAGTTAAAGCGGTATGGGCATCTGATCAGGATGCCTCCTGGGCGTCTTCCTGTGGAGGTCTTCCGGGCATGTCCAACTGGGAGGAGGCCCAGAGGAAAACACAGAACTTGCTGGAGGGATTATATATCCCATGTGGCCTGGGAGAGCTTTGGAATCCCTCAGGAGGAACTGGAAAGTGTTGCGGTGGAGAGGGATGTCTGGATTTACTTGCTTCGCCTGCTGCCACCACGAATAAGCGGGAGAAGGACGGATGAACTTATGGTGTGAAGAATTTAGTAATAGTTTCATGAGTCTGTTTAAGACCTTTATCTGGATGTTGTGAACAAAGAATTCAAGAAAAATCTTGGTAAGATACTGGTGAATGAGTCCCATAGCACCCAATTAGAGCCTTAACGTCTCACATCAGCTTGTCTGGGTCTTTGCTGATAGTGTGTTAGCCGTGCTGTTAACTGCTCACTAATGGTGTATCATACTTCCAAGTACCAAACCATCATGGTTCACACATCACAGTTTGGTGCACAAACTCGCACAATTGGTACAGTAGAATGGAGAAAAAGACAAAATCACTCAGCTTCCTCATGGTATTCACACCCTGATCCAGATTGAGATAAAGCTCTTATCTATTTGCTAACCGCAAGTTCCTCACAGACTAAAAAGAAGCAGAATAAGAAAACACATGAAAAGGAAAAGTTTCACGCAGTAGCAACCAGAAATAAGACAACCAGCAGCTTTTTATCACCTCAACTTCTCTGTGCTGTTTTCAAAATCCTATGTAAGTGAAAGCAGACAGGGTCGAAGGCATTGCTGATGCTTATATAATTAATGGCTATGTATGGATAAACAGTGCCTATAAAAAATATTATATAGTAATATAGTTTTACCCTTTTATTGATTTTTTGACATTAACAAACGAAGACATTTCTTTAATGTAAATACTGTCAAACAAAAATATGCAAGGTGAAATAGGAGATTGCATAGATACTCACCCCTTTTAAACTGATTGACCTAATTCAACAGAGGCCCAGCCAGTTAGTTCTATTTTCTGACAATTGGTGAAATCAGGATCACCTAAGTGCTGTGAATGTGTCTCAATGATTGTAGTATAAAAACACCTGGAAGGTCCAGTCACTGGTAATCAGTTTTCCTGGCTACCATTATACCATGAAGACAAAAGAACACTCCAAGCATCTCAGAGAAAAAGTTATTGGGAGGTCTAAGTCAAGGGATGGATAAGACAAATTTCCAAAGTACAGAACATCCCCCAGAGTTCAGTTAAATCCATCATCAAGAAATGTAAGGAATGTGGCACATGTGTAAATCTGCCTAGATCAGACCATCCTCACAAACTGAGTGACTGTGCAAGAAGGAGACTAGTAAGAGAGGCCACCAAGACACCTATGATTCTGAGGGAGTTACAAGCTTCAGCAGCTGAGACTCTGCATACAACAGCTGTTGCCTGGGTTCTTCACCAGTCAAAGCCTTATGGGAGAGTGGCAAAGAGAAAGCTGTTGTTTAAGACAACCCATTAAATCTCACCTAACGTTCGCCCAAAGGCATGTGGGAGACTCCAAGGTCAAATGGAAGGAAATTCTTTGGTCTGATGAGCGATTGACTGACACCAAACACTGCACATCACTACAAACCCACCTTCCCCACTGCAGCATAGTGGTGGCAGCATCATGCTGTGGGGATGCTTCTTGGCAGCCAGTCCTGGTAGGCTTGTGAAGGTCGAGGGGGAAAATGGATGTGGCAAAATATAGGAAAATCCGGGAGGACAATCTTATTCAGTCTGCAAGAGAAAGATTTTTTTTTTAAAGTAAGACAATGAGCTGAAGCATACGGAGACAACTACATAGAAATGGTTTAAAGACAACAAGGTGAATGTTCTAGAGTGGCTGAGTCAAAGCCATGACCTTATTACAACAGAGAATTTGTGACTGGACTTGAAAAGAGCTGTTCATGCCTTCTCCCAGTGCAACCTGATAGAGTTTGGTCACTTTTGCAAAGAAGAATGGAGTTAAATTGTAGTGTCCAGATGTGCAGTGCTGTGATTGCAGCCAAATGTGCATCAACTAAATACTAACTTGAAGGGGGTGAATATTAATGCAGTCACTTATTTTACATCACATATTCTGATTTGATTGCCATTACTTTGTAGAAATCTGTTTTCATGTTGACATTGAAGAAGAGTTTTTGTATTTTCTTTTTTGTCAAAAAAAAAAAAAAAAAACGAGTTACACGGAGTTACAAGAGGCTAAGGAGGCACAGGAACAGCATAGTTGTCTTTAATTTTAATTTTATAATGAAATCCAGATAGATTTAGATTTTTAAGTTGCTGTTTTCTTTGTATGTTTTATGATTCATATGTTGCTATCTAAAGTTTAAGTCAGTTTCATCTCCTTTTGGCTCAGCCATTGTTGGTCATGGAAAGCAGAAAGTGTGAGAGGCAACTCCAGGAAATTATAGTTTATTTTCTGATTGTTCATGCCAGTCTTGTTCCAAAGCATTTAAAACACACCTCCTCCTCCTCATGTTTGTGCTGATTTCTGTGTAAACTCTGCTGAAGCTACACCTCATTCTGGCTGCTTTGTTTCCTCTGAGAAGTGAGATACACAGATAGTGGTGAAAAACAATGCTCCCAGTAAGTACATGAGGCTCTGAAGCCAATTTGACATAGTCCCCAAAACCAAGTAATTACAGCCACCACATGCCAAGCAAAGCTCACTGGCCCAGAGAGACTTCCATTCACTTCCACTGTGAAAGAGGTGTCAGTTAATCAGTGGATACATTTTTTAAAGAGCATTAACATCTCATTATGAGCCATCAAAATAGCCCTTATTTAAAAAGCCTGAGTTGTTTTCTGCAATATAATGCATCAGAGTTATAAGTGGGGTTAAAGAAACACGAGTTTGCATGCTCTGTTGGCCTCACGACACCAAGGCTATTTGCTTGATCTGGATAATTAAGTCGAACATTTTTGGCTTCATTTACCACTGAGTAGCTTTCAAAGGAATAAGGGTGACATCTTGTCCAAGGGTGTATCCAGCTCTCTTAACTGAACCGTGGATGTAGCCCATTCGCTGAGTTTCCCAAGTCAAGCCCTGTTCGCTGTATTTGGAGAAACCCTTAAATGTTGATTCCACAATGAGAATTAGTAAGTAAGAAGATTAAGATATGGTAAGTAATTTTTTAGTCAACTCTGCCACAAGTACAAGGCAAACAGAGGACAAACATGCTGGATTTTACCAGCCTTAGTGTCACAGAGAAACAAAACTACAAGAGACGACAAACACAGCTGAGAGAAACTAAAGAAAAAGACGATGATGTATTCATGTGTGGACATACAAAACAGCAGTCGCGTTCTAATTAGGATTTCTGAAGAGAAAGTACCAATGCATGATGTGAGCTGATACAGAGGCCTGTGAATCTGCAGATATAGTCAACATAACATATGTCAACTGAGTAACACCATGTCCTAATTACACAAACCCAGTTTAAATACACTGGTTCCTAATGTATCCTGACAGCATGCAAGCAATGCATTACCATGTGGTGTGATGTGGTGTCACTTCTGTGCCCCATTGCCTCATTCCTGTTTTTCTTCTCTGATAGATGAGGAACAAGGAAAAGGTAGATGACAAGGAATCAGGATTGTCAAACAGAGATATTTCCTTGATTTTATTCCCATTTCCTTACTTAGCTTTCATACAGAGTTGATATAACTGTGCATCCAGAATGTCTACAGTATATCTGTGTCTGAAATATGCTCTGGTTTGCAGCAACATGAAGGTGCAACTCTTTGGCTTACAGCTGCCAGGCTTGTCAAAAGAAAGTGCCACACTTCTGTTCATCTGCATTCAAAACAAACGGGCAGATGTCATATTTTTAACAAGGGAAACAAAGGAAATTTACAAGGCAGAGAAATGAAGCTTAGCATTAGTTGATGCAGGACACGGTAGTCAAACACTGAGCCAAGATGTGCTGATGGCAGCTGATCCTAACTATCGCCCCCCAGCTTCACAGACAATCACTGCTCTTTCTCTCAACACAGCGGTCCATTTTATTATGGCGTACGTCTCACTAGTCCCTGCTTGGATTAATGCTGATGCACCACACTGCTGCTGGCAAAGCTTAACCTCTTCCACCCCAGCCTCCTCCGTTATAGCATCAAGCCTGTTGCACCCTCATATGTATTATTTATTGATGTGTGCGGCTGACCTCTTGGCCAGGTCCCCTGTGTAAAAGAGATGTCGATCTCAATGGGTCTTTCTCTGGTTAAATAAAGGTTAGATAAAACATAAAAAAATTAAAATATTCAGATTCCTGCCACTATGGATTAATTGCTTTTGACCTAATCTTGTTGTTAACAGTATGCATTGTCATAATGTATCTGTCCATATGGGGTTTCTAGCCATGTGCTCCCTGGAAGTCAAAGCATGCTGCTAGACTAACTAAGGGAGCATCTTTTGAGCAGAACCTCCTCCACCCAGTAATCTATTTCACATTAAAATGCCAATGAAAAGCAAATTAAAAAAAAAAAAAAAAATCAGTTAAATTGAATTTTAACCTGTATAGGGCATCTGTGACACATGTTTCCAACAAAAAATGTAGAATTTAAACACTGTATGTTGTGATTTGGACCATAACTGATAGATAACACAAACAGATGGTTTTAAGCCAAAAAAGTGCTCAGTGGGTTAAGCTGCTTTTTCAGAAAGTTTATTTTTATAATAAATGTAATAGTGCACTTAAAACTAATCCTAGTGAATGCATTTCCAATTTATGAAAATCATTTCCTTTTCTTACTTGTTATGAAAGAATCATGCATATTCATTTTTAACCTTTTCATCCAGAGAAAGCAGCCTGAACACGCATGCTCTTTACCAGCGACACCCTGCTTTACATTTGTACTGCTCGCACATTTAAACTTGGAATCTGCCCAACAGGCCACAAACACAACATTGTCTGGAAGCTGTAGAAGTGTTCATTTTGGCAGCTCTGAGGATGTTCTGTTGGGAGACAAAAATCTTCTTTGTTTGAGATGTTTACAGCCATGCTGAGACATATTTGGGAAATCTGTTCCTCTGGAGTTCTCATCATGCCAGGATGTAAAAGATAGAAGTTGCAACGATGAGAAGCTTTGGCTAAAGGAAGAAGAACAAACTGGCTGAAACTACTCCAAAAAGACCTTTAGTTAGATAGTCAAAGCATTGATCAAGCTCAATCAAGATCTATTGCTCAGGTCCTTTTTTTTTTGAACGATCACAAAAATGTAAAAATGTGTCCTGTCTCAGATTCCCATGTCAGCATGTCACAGTTATAGACTGACCCCAATGCACAACAAAACAACACTTAAGGTGTCACAAACAGCACGGTTCCCGTAAGATTCGGAGGACTTGTCTGGCTGACTTAAGAGTGAAGTAAATGTTATCTGCTCTATAATCAGCTGAGAGGCAGCTTGTTAACCTAACGGTTTCCAAGTCAATATTATGGCAGCCAGCTGAATGGGGTCCACTCTCTGGAGTTTCAGGCTCCTTTTCACCTCCTTTGACACAGTTATCATGCATCTTTAACTGCTGATAGCGGGGTTTATCACCCGAAACATGAGCAAGGCCATTGAAATAAGGCCGCCATGAACCCTGCATTGGTTTTTGTCCTTTGTTTCTCTGAACCTGGCTTTAAAGCTCATATTTTGACATTGATACTGCAGCTACATTCCTAAGTGGCCCTGTTTGTGATATCTTTTAAACACAGATCAGGTATAGGCTTGCTAAAGCAATAAATGCCCAGTACCTCTGTAGTCAGCACCAGAACTACCAATAAAAAGTCAGAGATGGTTACATACATCCTAACAGTCATTCTTCATTGTTTTATATGTTAAAATAATTGCAATTCCCTTCCATGAGCAGTTCAGACGTTAGCTCTTTTAAAGCACCTTAAGATACAAAAAGGCAGCTTTGTGGTTATTTGGAAATTATTCCACATGATGGGAGCAGCAACGCTAAATGCAATCTTACCCCATTTACGATCTGGTTGTACAACTTGAAATGATCGTAGACAGGAGAATCAGGTAAGGAGGAAGTTTACCAATGAGCATGCTGATGGCCTTATTTTCCCAATTACACTTGAAACATGAGACCTAAAAGACCCTGATTAAAAGCCAATTGAACTATCGGACGCATTCAGTGTTAACATCATGTAATGTGGTCAACACCGCAACAGTGGGCTCAATGTTCTGTCTAGACAGGATCAAATATTTTTCTTTTTTTTAAACTTTTTTTTTAGGATTCAGCATTAGTTTATGATGAACAAGAGCTTGCTGGAAAAAAGTTAAACCCAGTCTGTCGCTGTGAGAGGACTTGACTGTTGGAGGGTTCAGTGCAGTATAAAACTGCATCATCTGCGTACATATGTATTTTACAATTTCAATTTTCCCTGTGTAAAAAGAAACAGTCCAAGGATGGAACCCTGGGCTACCCCTTGCTGGCCTCCTTAAAGTGCAACTTAACTTTATCTACGACTATTACTTATGTTCTGTTAGTTGAAGTGTTGTGGAGCCAGATGAAATTTCATGAACCGCCTTATTGCAAAGGCTACACCTATCATAATGCCACGTTTGAAGTCACTGAATCTGTTTCAAGAGGCAGGGGGGCATTTGGAATTGATGGGTAAAAGTTACAAATGGGTCTGATCCCACTAGTTGTTTGTGAAATGAGCCCTCAAGTTTTGCTAGTATGGTAGTGACACCTCAAAAAATGTGTAACACTTTACTGCCCCGCTACCTCCACCAGAGCTGTCCTGAATGTTTGTTTTTTTGTGAATATAGGACCTGCAGTCCCACCTGTCCTTCAGGCTCAGTGCTCTGATGAATGTCCCTTCAAGAGAGAGAGAGACATCAAGATCACATGAATTCTCTCTCAGGTCACATTGCAACAAAACTGACCTGTATTTGATTTGGTTCCACATATGACTGTGACTCAGATCTGATTTGAAAAGATCAGTGTCTATGTGCAGTTCTGACTGTCATATAACATGATGTCTGAGTCATGTATGTGCAAAACTGATGGGTTTGGTTCACTTTAGTCTGCAGTATGAATGTAGACTATCAGTAATTTGTAATGTTAAAACCCAAGGGCAAATTATTCTCTAACTACTTTCAGCAAACACAAATCTCTTAATGGTATTTTGAACAGGCATCTCAGTCATTTGGGGTTGCAATTATTTTTTAAGGAGGTGTCCGTGGCTTCTTCTGCCCTTTTTTCTGGTCAGGAATAATAGAAGCTGTGTTGGACATTGAAAAAAAAAGGTTTTAACAGCACTTTGGCAGCAAATTCAGCTTGTTCATCCTGCTACACAGCATGGAGACCTATTCAAAGAGAGCTAACTAAAATTCACCAGAAAAAAACAGATGTCTGAGAGTGATTAGAAGGAGGACATGCTTTGCAGCATGCAGTATGGAACATTTTCTATGTTTAAATAGGCTCAAATCCAAATCCTTTTAGTGCTGACAGTACGTGTACATGAAGGCACAACTAAACACAGGGTGCACCATGCTGGCTTTTAGTATGGAAATAAAAACAAGACGAGCGCTGCGTTAATGAATTCTTGCTGTCATGCAGGGCCTCAACGTGTCAGTCAGAAATGTCAGTAAACTTCGAGTTAATTACAGACTTTGCCACTGTGGATGTGTCGCACCAAACAATGATGTCAGGGGGTAATTGCTAAATCACTTACAGGTTCCCAGGTAGTACTAATCCTGTAGAAAGTGGGGTTTATACTCTGTGTGGTAAACAGCAGCCATGTTTTCAAATCTACAAGTATGGACCCTTAAATTTTACACCAAACTCACATGTGTGTGCTCATGTTAGTGTCTGATCTTTTTATCAGTGCTCCTTTCAACACTTTTGAAAGCACCTCAGAGGATAAAAGATAATGTCTCCTAGATGTCCCAAACTTTATTTTGTAAATGTGCCAGTGCTGTCAGCATTAATCATGATTGGATTAACACCATGATTAGTGTGTTAATTTTTTAAATTGCAGTGCATCCTTCATCGTCCTTCCAGCACATTTTTGTTGAGCCACAGCAGCGTACCTGCAGATGTTAAATAAGTCCACCACTGCTGATTCATGTCTCCATAAGCTCTAAAAAAACATGCAGACAGCTCAGTGGACAAGTCAAACGTCATCTCCACCTTGGGTTATCAAACATCTCCCTTTTAACAGTTCTCCTATTTCAATCAATAACAAGTTCTTTTTTCCATGGTTAACCCCTTAAAGCATGGTAACTCAAATAAAAGCCAGGAAATTCTCGTTTTTTGAAACTGAAATGTTTATTTAACCTCTTACCAAAATGAAAAAAGAGAAAAATTGCCATAAAATTTCACAGATATTTTTTGGATCGAAGTTGATACATCAGGCATGCTTGGAAACGTTCTTTTATCAGATTGTATTCAAAAGGTTTTTAAGTAATGTATTGATTGTGTTGATTAGATAGAGGTCTCATAAAAATGTGACTCAAATGTGATACAATAGGCTTTAATAGGTTGAGTTCATGTTATAATCTCCCTGTGTGCTTTGCAAATAGTTCTTGTGATTGACACAACTCTAGGCAGGTCCTGGATGTCTTTGCATATTACCAGGGACATGGAAAAATAACAAAATAACAAAAGTCCAGACTTTTAGTGCACAGTTGCTCATTGCCACACACTCCTGGTTGTGCTGTGGACCTCCCAAGGGCAGAGGTTGCTATGGAGAATTGGCCATCAGTATTAGCTGGTCCCATTTGTATGCTTCCATACACACTGACACACCACTGATGCAGCAGTGGGAGCAAAATGTGGTCTTGCCCAAGGACACATCGATATGTGACTGCAGGAGCTGGGAATCAAACTCACAACTTTGTGAGACGACTGACTCTACCTACTGATCCACAGTCACCACAGCTGCTGGCAGGATCAATCTGCGGCCGGACTGTAGCGGCTTTAACCCAGAAAACAAGGGTGGCTCTGATCATCCAAGAGCAACTTGGCTGTCCTGAGAGTCTACTTAGTACAGATGAGTCCAAAGAAATCATGTCAGGTTACTTAGGCTATGCATGCATGCAGGCAGCTGAGGTTCTAGTCAGGCCTGTGGATACTTTTCTACTTATGTCTGCTCGATCCACAAAGGCATAAGAAGCCAAAATACGTCTGTAAAAAAAGGGGAAAAAATGAATTATCTATTGACATGGCAACAGCTTGTCAAGCTCGCTTTATGTAATTTTCGTTGCCTACCTCATCTTGGTTTTGTTTCTCCTACAATTACACAGAGCATTTGTACAACCATCCTCTGAGTTCCTTTGTAAAAGTTTCTGTCCTTTCTTGATTTGCCCAAATGGCTGTGAAATTTATTCCATGCTGTAGACCAGTGTTACTCAATGCCTGGCTCTTTTTGTAATGATTTGTGGCTCTTTTATGTCTGCATTTGAAATATTCCTGCAAAAAACTTTAAAAAAGGGAAACTATGACCTCGGAAGTTATCCATTGATCAATTTGTTTCCAAGCTTTTGGCTTTAATTGTCAACCTTAATTTTTTAATCTATATATTTCCATTGCCCCTATTTGCATTTTTTCCCCCTATTTTCCTTTTTTTTTACAATTTGATATCACAATCCAATCCTTTCTGCCCTTTTTTCTTCCCATTTTTTTCACCCAATTATTGCAATTTTAAGCCTACTTTGCACCTTTTCACCCATTTTTGCCCCTTTTCCCATTTTTTTTTTTTTTTTTGCCACCTGTAATCTATTTCTACAGCTTTCAGCCCACTTTTGCAATTTTTTTTGGCCACTTTTTGCTCTTTTTCCCCTTTTTACCAGTTTTAACCCCTTTTATCCTGCTTTTTGCTATTTACAACTTTTCCCCCTTGTTCGCCATTGTTTCCCACTTTTCACACATTTAAGCTACCTTTTGCCATTATATGCCACTTTCACCCCCATTGTTGCCCATTTTTGCTACCTTTTTGATGCTTTTTGCCTGCCTTAGTAATTTTTCACTCCTTTTTTGCCATGTTTTTGTCGCTTTTTGACCATTTTTGCCACTTGTTTTTTTTTTTTACTTTTTTTACTTTACTTTTACTCTACTAATTTTTTGCCATTTCCTGCATTTTTTTGCCACTTTTTCCTCCCCGTTTATGTCACTTTTCACTCAGTTTTTGCCATGTAATGCCTACTTTCCCCTTTTTATTCACTTTCAGCCCTTTTTGCCACTTTTTGACACTTACATTGTGGCTCTTGCAAAGGTATTTTTCAATAATTTGGCTCTTTGCTTGAGCAGGGTTGAGTAACACTGCTGTAGACATTGGAGAAAATGTTAGACTGAAATTGGAACTGCTTTTTATTGCCTTTTATAGAATATCAAAGTGAAAACTATAACATAAATAGCAAAGACAACATAATGAATTTCTTTGTGATATGGGTTTCTGGCTACACAGGATAGTTAACAGCAGTCTCCTCTTAGGGTCTTAAGTTAAGCTTTGTAAGCCCCTGTAGGAGTCGACAGCAGCATGGCAGAAATAAAAAGTTGATATTGAACCATGAAAGAGTGAACACTTGGAGATGTAACACCTTAGTCAAGGGCATGGCAGCAATTAATGCAGGGAGGAGTATTTCTGATTTTCACACCAAGTCAATCCCACTCTGTCTGGAGAATTGAACCGGTGAATGAATAACCCAACAGTGATGCAGAAGCAAACAAAGGAGTTCCTGCATGTATTTTATTGCACCTGTTTCCTGACTTTAAATAGGAGCATCTGTGTTGAGAGAGAGAGAGAAAAAAGCAATTTAGTTCTGGTTGTCTCAGATTAGATATGCTATGACTCAGATACAAATTACCTGGGGTAGCGTGTGCGCGCTCATGTTTGTGTTTTCAGCGGGGGAGGAGCAGAGGCGAGGAGTAACACCACAGGAATACATGTGAAGGAGTGTGAATAAATGCTCCTTCAACACAGGGGATACATATGGCTTCCATAGAGCACTCGGTCATGCTAGCATCAAGGTTTTTCTAGTCACATGACGCAGGCAGCAGGCTGAAAGATGAATGCTGGCTTTAGCATTTAATTTATTGTGAAGTATCATAGCGTGAGCTGTTCTCTTACCAAAACAGAAACTTTTTAAGCCAAGCAAGGAGCAGAAAGTGTTATCTGAAAATCAATCCTCTCATGTTAGATGCTTACCTCTTTTCTCAATCTGTCTCTTTTTTTCGCCCAGCTCTCCGTCCACGAATCGGAGGACAATCCCTCTGGTCATATTCTGGTCATGAAGGGAGCACCAGAGAGAATCTTGGACAGGTTGGTAAATCAATAATGGATCGATTATGTGTCTTACAAGCACGGCTGCACAACATGTTTTCTTGTGTTTTTTTAATTTTTACGATTCATTTTCTCCCTGTGGTATAATGAAAAAAAGCTAAACCCTCCTCAGAGGCTCATGTTTTTCTGTGTTTGTTGATTTTATTGTTATGAAATCCCATAAACACACAACATGAACTGACCCTCGTAACAAGTCCTCTCCATGTGAAACTTGACAAAGCATAAAGCTTTAAGTATAAAACGTTTCAGATATCAATTAACCATGCTGTTGCCGTGGTGATGCACTCTTTCATCACTATGACACACACAGTGTAGTTTATTTTGAGTCAATCGTGTGTATGCTCTCCTGCTACTATAATTACTCACTGAAGCTTCGAATGTGTTATTAATCTGCTGGTGAGATAGTCCCCAACATATTCACTTTAAACTCCAGTGAGCAGTGTTGGCTGAAAGCTACAGAACCCAGCTGTTAGGAAAATAACCAGCACCTTATTAAAAACAAATCAGGTGTTTTTGACCAGTTTTAGGGAGAATTAATGGGCTTGGGTTTCAGAGTCAGGAAGCGGAAATAGGATTGTTTTCTCTCACATCATGCCAAGGAAGAAAGGCTTCGAATACATGGATTTAGGAGTTTGTCGTTACTGAAATGCATTTTGATGACCATTTTAAAGATTATTTTGGGGGATTTTTTCCTCTTACTTTGATAGGACAGCTAGGAGAGATAGGACATATACAGTCACAGACTGAAGTATTGGCTCCCCTGGAATTTTTCAAAGCAGAAGAAAAAAAAGCCAAAATTAAAATAATTTTACACAAAACTCAAAAAATGGGCTGGACAAAATTTTTGGCACCCTCATCTTAATATTTGGTTGCACAGCCTTGGGAAAAAATAACTGAAACCAATCGCTTCCTACAATCATCAACAAGCCTCTTACACCTCTCAGCTGGAATTTTGGACCACTCTTCTTTTGCAAACTGCTCCAGGTCTCTGAGATTTGAAGGGTGGATTACACCTTAACTCCTGGAGCACCTGTCTACCTGTCAGATGTAAGTCACTTTGGATGAAAGTGTCTGCTAAGTGACGTATTGTAAGCTGACACATCTTAGCATCCCTGCAAATACCTTTAAAGCAAATAACTAAAAAAAATCAGGATAATAAACCATCACAGCAGATTCCAGCTTTAGGAAAATTTGTGTTTGATGTGTGTTTATCATTGAGGGGTTAGGTTTTATCACCTGTACTCCAAGGGGAGCCCTTCATATCTAGACTTCACTCCCTGGAGGCTGTTGCTGGTGTCTGAACAGTCCTCAGCTCTTTTAAACTTTCTGGGAATGTGCCTAAAAGACTGATTTTCAGCTAGATTGATGATTTCTGCATATAAATTGAGCATTAGTCTTTGGTAGATTTAGTCCATCTGATTGATTTTTAAAGCTAAAAATACATTTATTCATCACATCAGAACACTTTAAAAGTGAAAAAAATGAGTTGAAATATGGACACTAAGTGAAATGAAGAGCAATAGCAATGCACTTTATAAAGGCTCCATTTATCACCAATTTTATTTTGAAAAGGGGAAAAGGGAAGTAGAAATCAAATGTAGTTCTAACCCCAATTTTCCTAAAGCCCAGTTCAGACCAAAGATTAATGATGAAACGAGCAACTTCCTGGGACTGGCCGCTCTGCGACATTCTGAAAACCTGTCAGTTCACATTAAGCTGTCCGATTCATGATCATCACTCATTCCTTTCACATCAACCTCATAGCATGGCAGTGAAATTCACAGCAGGAAGACAAAAAATGATTTGATAGCCCAGTCTTGTTATTACAAACATATCTGCTGAGACTAATGTTTATTCCACTGATTAATGTAGCTACTACAGCCTTGAATTCTCCATTTATGACTAAGTATAGCACATCCTGCCTACGTACACATCTGATGGAGGGGACAGGAGTCTCCTTGACAAAAAGCAAACTGACTTTTAGTCAGAGAATTTATCATCTACAATCTTTTTTTAGCTATTCTTATTCTCATTGTCCTCATGAAAAATCATAAGCAGACTGATCCTTTGAGTCATTGTTTTAACTGTCAAGATTAACACTCATGTATTATTCTGTGTTTTTCTACAGAGAAAGATAGGATGTTAATATTGTTCATTTTTGCACTGTGCAAAAATGGCGAGCCCTGTCCATCCATGACTTCATGGAGGAAACTGAAGAAGTTACGGACAACGTTAGCAAACCTAACAGACTACTTCATTTATCCTTTGCATGGATAAATTTCACATTCATCTGGGAAACCTCCCATATAAAGTGTAAGGGGAACAACAGGACTTTGATATTCTCAGAAGGACAAATGTTCAGTCCGTCACATTCATAACAAACCAGTCAAAGTGATTAAACAAATACGGGAATAGACAGCTCCAGGGCTAATCTGAGCTATACTAGCTAACACTGCCATAGTGTTTGAACAGGGCAGTGTGAGACACACAAAAACATCTCTGTAAAGCGAGGCTAATCGCTATCGTGGCCGTAGCCATTGTATACACCTCAACCCCATAATGACTGTAAACTCACACCGAAGCAGGCCGGCAGAAGAGCAAGAAAGTCTTTACCGCCATGAAAAGCTTTCAGTGCTGTTCTTTACTCTTTATTTCTTAAAAAATGTAGTCCAGCTCTGATTAAACTCTCGCTACATGGCTACAGCTGAGCTAACCGCTATGCTGGAGGCAGCCATTGCTAACAACTCACAGTACAACTTAACCCCACCTGTAGCTACTGCCTTGTTGTCCTCAAATGACACTGACTGGTCAGGGAATTTTTCGATTTGGCCCAAACGTAATGGATTGGAGCTGTGCGAGATGAATTTGCCTGATGACATTCTAGCACATCCATCTGCTTTGCAAGGTTATGCTTTTTCACCAAAAAACCCAACAAGCACCGATTAATTTCATCTACATATCCCAAAACAAAGTGGTTAACAGGTGTTTAAATGTGCCACACACTGGTAATGACTTTACTGTGACTTTATTATGAGTTTTAAAAAACTATTGATTGTTTAAGGTGCCTGATGTTACTGCTGCAGAACGTATGGTTATTAACAATGTTTGTCAAGTCATTTCTCATCACTGATTTACCAGAAAGAAGAATTCTAGTGCTTTTAGACTCACATTGCTGGTGTTGGTTTTTACAGAAGTGCCAAGATCTGTTCATTGTTGTGTCATCCCATGACCTCCAAGTATTAGCATGACGAGCATCACACACAAATTTACATTCCAGAGAGCTTTTGAACACATTACTTACATTTAAGCACAAATTTCACGAATAACTTGTATTTTATTTTAAGCTCAACTCATTTGATGAACATTTTTAAGCAATGGATCAAATGTACAACTTTAAATCATTTAAAATTTCTATTTGTTGTTTGGGACAGTGTGCTTCGACCCCTATTAAGTGTCTTCGGGCCCCCCAGGGGGTCCAACCCGCTGTCATCACTTCTATAGCATCATCACACAGGTAGCAGTGCTGATGCTGGAAATGGACACCCACTTTGAAGGCGTTTATTAAAGCAATATGCAGCATATTTTCTCATGACTGTAATTTAAGCAGTGCTTGAGGCTATTTTTCAATACCCTCTGCTACCATATTACAGCATACTGCCCATCCACAGTGTGTGCAAAAGGTCTATGACATGCTCTCAGTGTCATTTAAATCACGTTAGCTGTTATTTTTGCATTAAAAAGCACAAACAGCATTTCCTCTAAAAGCATAATTGACCTGTTTTATTGAACTCTGTGTCATAGATCAACCTCCTTCCGTTATTAGCTCCACATCAGCCAATATCACTGATTGATTTTTTAATTTAATGAATGCTCTACAGGTGCAGCACCATTATGGTCCACGGCCAGGAGCATCCACTCGATGAAAACTGGAGGGATGCTTTCCAGAACGCCTACATGGAGCTGGGAGGACTGGGAGAGAGAGTGCTTGGTATGTTTCACGCCACCAGATTAAATCAGCCTGTTTGGGAAGCATGGAGAAGCCGTTAAGCACAGCTCTCACCTTTAGAATCGGCTTGGTTACAGGATGGTTGAGCCAGATGTCTCCATGGAGATGTGTTTATTTTGGCACTGCAGATTTAACCAGAAATGCAATGGACATGAAGCTCAAATTTCAATTTTCACACAAATTGTAAGCATTATATAGGCTTTTCTTTGGTGTGAAACCTGTGTGTAATGTACGGCTTATGGGCTGGAAATGGATGGTTATTTAATTCAGGTCTGACTTTGCACTGAAGTCCCAGATTTATTTGTCCAGGAAATAACATTTTCTTTTTAAATGCCAAAAACAGTTTCTTGAGAGAAAGGAAAATCATAAGATGAAGTTCATCTTTCAGTATCCCTTAAGTGTACAGCATCTAGACTCTGTAAATGTCATCATTTTGACAACCAAGGGGAAAAAACGTACCTGGCATCCTTTAAAAGTGCCATAGGTAATAATTATGTGCTATCATCATTTTGTTAGAGTGGGTGTCACTTTTTTCCAAGCAGTTAAATGTGGAAAAGCGCCATTTCTTTTCCGGAGTGAAGCTCCTGAAATCATGTAAATTATTAAGCCTCACTTATGCCTTGGGTGATGAAGATGATGTGTCTGGTGTTTCGTGACAAAGAAAGGTTTCTCTGCTTTTAGGCTGAGCCTGGCATTTCCTCAGAAGCATTTTGTTTTGCTTTGCTCCGTAGGGATTCACCACTTCCATATTTCAAGGGCTGGGGATCATAAATTAATAAAAGTGGTGGATTAGATTTGTATTTCAGACCTGCAAAGACAAAAACTACATCTAATATTAAAAGTGATTTGTATGTATGCTGTGAGGTAAAGATCAATGCAGTCAGGAGACAAAACAGCCAGCCTAAATCAGATGTTTTCTAACTTTTATGTCCATACACATAAAAGTAGGAAGAAATTGTACAAATTATATGATGAATGATGTCATTACATCAACAATAACTTTATGCTTTTTAAGGCAGTACATTTCTCCCTTGTTAAATCAACTTAAAGTGACATTTTGCTAATAATTTTGTGTGACATATGACCCATGTCTTAAGTTTGGGAATACAATGCCTCCAAAAAGTACTCACCCCCTTGGATGTTTAACACTTTTGTCGATTTTATGGATCTTAATGGTCAATATGATTTGGCTTTTTTAACATCCAGGGGACAGCACATAAAACAAATTAAAACATAAATAGAATACATCACTAAAACCATCCAAAAGCATCACTAAAACAACACGAGTTGGATCAGCTTGGGCATGCTGTTGGTGCCAGACTGACTCACTTGTTAACCAGTCTTCCTGGCTACCATTACACCATGAAGACAAAAGAACACTCCAAGCAAATCAGAGAAAAGGTTATTGAAAAGTGTAAGTCAGGAGATGGATACCAAAACAATTCCAAGGCTCTGAACATCCTCTGGAGTTCATTTAACCCCTTAAAAATCTGAGGGCCCACCACTGGGCTGGCAGTTTTTTTTGTAACTATTCAGTAATTTTAAAAATGTAAATTCAACATGTTATAAGCTCCGACTCTCGGGATTCTGAGCATTTTCACCATTCCAGGATAAAACCACCAGGATAGAAGTGACACTGCTCACCATCACACACCTGTCCTGATGATGATATTCCATCAAAAACTGAACGAGTCCCCACAGTCTAAATCTAGTCAGATATTTAGTCCAAAAACAGGATTACATCCATAGAGATTTGCCATTGTTGTTCTCAATAGTCCTCTATATTTGCTGTGTTAATGTATTTTTCCGGGTAATTCTTAGCAATGCTGTATAGATAAATGTCTGCCCACCTTGATCCTTTATGGAGTCTCCAGTTGGAAATGTCTGCGCTTTTCCTCACTAAAACAGGTGTTAAATACTCCTTTTATGTGATCATCTTTGAACCTGACCAAGCTAAGTCTTCATGCTTTGGTCCAGCCCAGTTTTCTAGCTAATATCTCCCAGTTTCAGTCATTAATAGGCCTCTCTTTATCAATACACATTCAGACAGGATAGAACTATTTTGTTTTTTGTTGAATACTCAATATCAGTAGCATCTACAGGGGGTCTGACTGATTGGGAAGAAACTTCAGAGTGTTACTTTTCTAAAGACACTTTGTGCTTGTTCTCTAAATGGATTAAACACAGCATTTGATTTAATCTGAGTATACCTGAATAGGCGTTTTGACTTATTTTACCTGGAATTCTCAGGAGTTTAATCAATTTTCAAAACATGGAAGGAAAATGGCACACTGTGAGAGAGGCACCTATGACTGCTCTGAAGGAGTTACAAGCTTCAGCAGCTGAGATGGGAGAGACTCTACAACAACTGTTTCCTGAGTTTTTCACAAGACAAAGCTTTTTGGGGGAGTGGCAACGAGAAAGTCAGCTTTGAAGAAAACTCATAGAGTTGACCTAAAAGCATGTGTGCGACTCCATGGTCAAGTGGAAGGAAGTTCTTTGGTCTGATGAGACCAGAAAATGTTTGGCAGACACCAAACACTGCACATCACCACAAACGCACCATCCTCACTGTGGAGCGCAGTGGTAGCAGCATCATGCTGTGGGGATGCTTCTCAGCAGGCAGCCTTGGAAGGCTTGTAAAGATAGAGGGTAAAATGAATGCATCAAGATATACACTGTAAAAAAAAAAAATCGTAAAAAAACGGTCAAATGACTGGCAGCAGTAGCTGCCAAACAAAAAACGTAAAATTAAGGTAAAAGATTGTAATGCAAAAGATGTGCATAGTCATTAAATTTACAGAAATGTTCAATAAATGTTTTATGGAAAAATACTGTCATTTTACAGATTTTTCACCTTCATTAATGCAATCAAAAACCTTCAAAAAGCTGACAATGCCAATTATTCTACATGTTTTTTGTTTTTTCTAAATTACTTTGATCAAACGGCTTCAAAAGACTGACAATGACAATAATTCTATGAAGAAATACTGTTATTTCATGGATTTTTCTTAATTTACACAACCTAAGACCTTTAATAAACTGACAATATCAATTCTTCTGCAGAAAAATACTGTTATTTTGCATATTTTTCCTAAATTACTACAGTCTAGCAGGATAATGTTTTAGGGTGAAGTCCAGATAGCCAAACAGATCCCGCCTGACCCCTTCCACCATGTCCATTCTCCAGTTTTCTTCCCCGGTGACATCTCACAAGTAGAATTTGCTCAAAATAAGAAATTGACTGGCAGGAATAAAATAATCTGGGAAATCATCCAGCCTAATAATTCAGGTAGGACGAACCAAGTAGCAGCACTGACGTTTTCCCGCATAAGACTAACCGGTCCTCCTGTATTTTGAAACTACGGCACGCACAGTTGTCATTGGCCAGTTTCTTGGATGACAGACGGTCTTTTTAACCAATCATGATCAAAGCAACATGGTGACAGCCAATAGCAGTTGTTTCAGTGTGGTTACCGCATTCCATCCCGCCCCCAACGCTTCACCACTTTTAATCTTTGCATATATATATATATATATATATAAACTATTATAGTACAGAGAAAAACAATTTGTTATTATAGATTGAGACCTTGATATAACAAGGTATACATAGAATTACAGAATTGGAATGTAAAAGTAAAAAAATATATATATATAAAACTAATAAGATTTAACATAATATTACAGAGAAAAACACTGTATTGTAATTATGGACACAGACCTTTAAAGAACAAGCTACATATTTATTTACAGTTGGTTGCTGTAATTTTACAGGATTTTGTATGTAATTGAAGAAAAAAGAAAAGATTATGCATAATTAATATAGTAAAATTTCTTTAAAAAGAAGAAAAATAAACCTTTTTAAAATTATTGGATTAATACTTAAAATAACAGGCATGTTGTTAATTTACAGACAATGTCTGTATTTTTACAATTTTTTATACTTTTTTTTAAAAAAGCAGAAAACTACTGTAAAAATTCAAAGTTATTTACTGTAAAATTAGGACTTTTTTTTTACAGTGTAGGGAAATCCTGGAGGTCAGTATTATTCAGTCTGCAGGAGGACTACAGCTTGGCAGAAGATTTATTTTCCAGTGAAACAATGACCCAAAGCATACAGCGAACGCTAAACGGAAATGGTTGACAGACAACAAGGGGAATGTTCTGGGGTGGCTGAGTCAAAGCCCGGACCTCAATCCAATAGAGAATTAGTGGCTGGATGTGCAACCTGACAGAGCTTGAGTAGTTTTGCAAAGAAGAATGGAGTAAAATTGCAGAGTTGAGATGTGAAAGCTTGATTGAGATCTATCCACACAGACTCAGAGCTGTGATTGCAACCAAAGGTGCATCTACTTAATACTGACTTGAAGGAGATGAAAATTTATTCAGTCACTTTTTTATATAACATATTTTATTTTATTGACATTACTTTGTAGAAATCTGTTTTTACTTAGATATTAAAGAGTTTTTTTTTTACTATTTTAGTCAAAAAAAGCCTAATTAAATTGACCATGATAGATTTATAAAATCAATTCAATGGTAAAACGTACAACGGTTTAATTCTTTTGATAGACTGTGTCTTGGAGGCCCTCAGACCTCCCTTATGTTGGCATGTCTTCATAGTGTTTCACTGTAAATAGCTTTAGAAAGGTACACTGATGTATGGTTATTGTTTTCTGAGACGTTTCAGACCGATGGTCATGAAAATGATTCTATAGATTCAGTACCAGATAAACTGTCAAAGCAACAAAAGCAACAGTATACTGTGAGGCGTTACCTTTCGGTCTTTTATGAGCAGTCACCTCACCGATCCCTCTTCTCTCGCAGGTTTCTGCCACTTGAATCTGTCTTCATCGCAGTTCCCCCGAGGATTCACCTTCGACTGTGACGACGTGAACTTCCCCACCGAGCAGCTCTGCTTCCTGGGCCTCATCTCCATGATTGATCCGCCGCGTGCTGCTGTGCCTGATGCAGTGGGTAAATGCCGCTCTGCTGGTATCAAGGTAATTGGTTCCACAGATTCAACCTTCATTGTAGTTCATGAAAAGCCTTTTCTGAGGGCTTCATGCAGCAGGCTTTTAGAGGAGGGATTTGCATGTCAAATGTCTTTTTAAAGCCTAACTGATAACTGATTTAGGGACTCCGTTAGATAATTATCGGTGGATAAATGAAGCTGTGTTGCTCCAAGGAAGCAGCTGATAATATATATTTTTTGAAAACACCCTAGACAAAGGCCATTCAGAGCCACTGAGGCATTATGAATAAATCTGATGCTAAATCAGCAGCTGTATCGTGATCTCTCAAAGGTATTTAGAAATAAAAAATCTTACGAGGAGCAAGAACAGAATATTTTGAAGTGCAAATTAAATGTTATAGCCTTTACAGAGACAGAGTTTACTGTATTTTCTTATCAGCTATAGAAAAAGCTCATTTGTTAAATGCAGATTCGGTACGTTTCGTACAAATTTTCATCAGGTGTTAATGAACTGCAAATAGATAGAGAGCAGATGTTTTCCCAGGAAAGTAATAAGCCAGGCTGCAGGATGGTTAAAAAACTTCCAGCAGAGATTTAAATAGGTAATAAGCAGAATGAGTCGTTCTCGTTTTGGGGGGATGTATTGCTAATGTGAAAATTGGATTTTCCTCATTTAATTTCAGGTACAGTAGTTATCATGCTTCCTTTGATATTGAATTTTTGAAAGACATACTGTAATTGGCTTAAGAACAAAAAAAGAGTAAGACGTGAGAGGAGATAATATCATGCCTTAAGTGAATAAAATGGATGAGGAGTTTATGCTAAAATTGGCTGCAAAACTGATTAACTGTCTGATAGAAAGTGAATTTTATTTTCTATCAGAGCAAGTTCTAGCTGCACTTTATCAGTTATGTTTTGACAAGGCAATATGGTTTTATTCCAAAATCGTGCCACATTTCTCCGATTTGGATTGAAACACTTTCTTCTCATTAGATGTGCTGTAAGGCATGTGGGCAGGTGTTACTTTTTTTTATCAGCAGCTTTACACCCACATGTTGTTTGAGTGATTTCAGCCCTGTTAATCCAAATTACTGGATGGTGCAGTGATTAAAATATGACCACTTCCAAGTGGATTTTTTAAGGATTAATGGAAAGACTAAGGCATCAGTCAAACTAGAGGATGTTCAAATCTTAAACCATTCTAACAACCTGGTAGACAGTTGACAAAAGACAGTTTCAAGTGGTTTTTCATCTCAGTTCTCTGAACGTATGCACTAAATGACAGAAAGTCTATGAGCCCACACATCTACCAAAGAGCAATGGTTTCAAAGTGAAGATCCAACAGAAACTTGTGAGACCAAACGTGACCTCAGAAGTTTCTTCTCATATTTGAGCCGCTCGTAGGACCATTTAAGTTAAATGTTTGGACAGTAATCCTTCTGTCCATTTTCTTCTGCTCATCTGAGCAGTGTTAATTTCGTTGACTAAAACTATGACTAAAAATATTTGACAGCCATTTTCCCATGACAAAAACTAGACTAAGACTAACAAGAATAGATCTATGATGACTAAAACTGACAAAAAGTAAGTTTAGTTTTTTGTCAAGATGACTAATGCTAGACTAAAATGTAGTGTAGTTGTTGTCGGACATTTTAAATCCATGATATTTCTCTACTGGTGGTAAATCTACCAATAAACAATACAGATGTACCTATTCTGTCTCTCAGCTGTAGAAAGCAGGGACCCCAGGTTTGGCAGAGTGCAGAGAACACACTACTGTGATTTGGTACCAGATTTAGGCAAGAAAATAAATGCTCGGACTAAAAGTAAAGACTACAATGTGAGGACTTTTAATGGACTAAAACTAGACCAAAATATCTTGAGTTTTCATTGATGAAAACTAGACTAAAACTACGAAGGGTAGAAATGACTAAAATGTGACTAAACCTAAAGGATATTCCGTCTAAAGACTAAGACTAAAATTAACTAGAATGGCCGTCTGAGGCGGCAGACCCACGCCTAAGCAGCACCACCGAGGAACTCACGCTCCCATTAATTACTATGGTGTTCAAAATTCGAAGTGCGAAATTCGATTCTTCCCTGTCACTATCCCAATATTCCCTGAAAGTTTGGTGAAGATCCTACTTTCTGTTCTCGAGTTATCTTGCACACATACAAACAAACAAACAAACAAAGATACCGAACCCTTTACATAACCCCCTGCCGATTTCATCGGCGTGGGTAAAAATAGCTGCTAAAATTTACACTGGATCTGGGGAAGGGTTAGGGTCAGGGTTAAGGGGTTAGGAAGCCTACTCATTCCTCTCCCCAGTGACAATTTTCAACTCTTCCTGGGGGATCCTGAGGCGTTCTCAGGCCAGATGAGTAGGTCCTGAATATACCATGTGATCTCCTCCCTGTTGGACAGGCCAGGGAGACCTCCACAAGTTGGCACCCTCCTGAGGATTCTCATTTCAGCTGCTTGAACCCACAGTGTCATTCTTTTGGTCATTACCCAAAGCTCATGACAATAGGTTAGGGTTTCAGAGAGCGAAATGAGTGGTTTTGCAACACTGCTGATGCTGCGCCAATCTGTCTCTCGATCTCACGGTCCATTCTACCCTCACTTGTGAACAAGACCCTGAGATACTTGAACTCCCTCACTTGAGGCAAACACACCCTCCACACCCCGAAGTAGCAATCCACCACCATTTTCCAGAGAACCATGGCCTTGGACTTGGAGGTGCTGGCCCTCCAACAGGACAGCCCTTTCAAGATCTTCAGTGGTCCCACCCACAGAGTTAATATTACAAAATAAAGGCTCGTACTGTTTTCGGAAGAGGGGCTTTACATTATCAAATATGAGAATGTAATACCATGAAAATGTGTAGTTGTTGGGTTCATGAGTCAAGATGAGTGTCAAGGTTTATAAATAAAAGATTATCATTGCTTGACCTGAAGATAACCCATGCCCCTCTAACCTCTATGGAGCTCTGAAAGCTTTCCCCTTGTCCCATCACATGGGGGTCCTTACCAATATGCTTTTAGTGTTGAAATACTCCAAGACTTAAAGTGTCTTAGAGATAATGTCAATAAAACCCTGGGCTATTTATCAAAGTTTCAGGATATTGTTTTTATCATTAAACATTCTATTACAAGCACCATACAGCTGAGAAACACAAAGATAAAATGTGATAATAATCTGATTTATGGGACTCTCTCTATGCATTTAGGTCATCATGGTAACTGGAGACCACCCAATCACAGCCAAAGCCATCGCTAAAGGTGTGGGCATAATTTCTGAGGGCAACGAGACAGTGGAAGACATCGCTGAAAGGCTGAACATCCCTCTGAGTCAAGTTAATCCCAGGTATGTTAAAGAAACTGCCCTTTACAGAAGAGGAGCTTAAAGTGAGAGTTTGACATTTTGGGAATATATGATAATATTAGTTTAAGATGAGTGTGGGTGGAATCTAGAGATGTGGCTGAAGTTTCAGTAGACTCAGATTTCTAATGGCCACTGTTCATTTATGTCCTTCTTGCTCTGGCAGTGCTGACAGTCTCTTTTTCAGAGTTTCTTTCCAGCATTTACTGTGGCTCAGAAGTGACCATTAGTGTTTATTTAGAAACCTCAGTGTGATTTGTATTTCTTTTATTCAAGGAAATGAAAGTAATGTAATAGAATTGGCAGTGAAATGGCATTAGTAGATGCTCTAGACCTGAAAGTCAGATTAGTTTCTTCCCCATTATTGTTGATGCCAAAGCTGGTATCAGACACCCTAGTCCCTCTTGGTTTCGAATGGGAAAAAGTGACCCTGATGAGCAAAGCAGTTTTCTAAAAGTATCTTTGTACAGTGTAGTATTCACCCCTTTGATGTTTTACCCTTTTACTGATTTTATAAGTCAATCATGCTCAAAATAATTTTGCACTTATCAATTAAACAAAAATTGGTAAAGGTAAATAAGTGCCTGCATAAATATTCACCCACTTTAAAGTGACTGAACTAATTCAACAGAGGTCCAGCCAGTTGGAGAAATTGGGATCACCAGAGTGCAGTGAATGTGTCTCAACTGATTGTAGTGTAAAGACACCTGTGTCTGGAAGGTCCAGTCATTGGTTAATCAGTATTCCTGGTTACCATTACACCATGAAGGCAAAAGAACACTCCAAGCAACTCTGGGAAAAGGTTATTGAAAAGTAAAAGTCAAGGTATGGATACAAAAACCCTGACTCTACATCTCCTGGAGTTCAGTTACACCCATCATCAATAAATAAAAAGAACAATTGTAAATCTGCCTAGATCAGGCCGTCCTCACAAACTGAGTGACTATGCAAAAAGGAGACTAGTGAGAGAGACCACCAAGACACCTATGACTACTCTGAGATAGTTCTTCACTAGTAAAACGTTTATGAAAGAGTGGCAAAGAGAAAGCATCTGTTGAAAAAAACTCAGATTAAATCACTAGAGTTCACTAAAAGGGCATTTCAGAGACTCCATGGTCAAGTAGAAGAAAGTTCTTTGATCTGTTGAAACCAGAGTGGCGCTCTTTTTTTTTTTTTGGCCATCAGATAAGATGCTATGTTTGTGAGATATGAAACACTGAGCATCACCACAAACACACCATCCCTGCTGTGAAACACGGTGATGGCAGCATCATGCTGTGGGGATGCTTCCTGGCAGCTGGTCCTGGATGGCTTGTAAAGGTAGAGTGTAAAATTAAAGCAGCAAAACATAGTAAAATCCTGGAGAACGGGACGATCTTATTCAGTCTGCAAGAGAACTACGGCTTGGGAGAAGATTAATTTCCCAATAAGACAATGAGCTGAAGCGTGCAGCAAAAACTTTTTGCCCCGCTGAAAACACTGAACAGATTTGGTTTTGCATCAAAATGGGCACTCCAGCATAGGAGACATCAACAAAGATAAGCTGTTAGGCAGCTTCTGTCTGCTGTGCGTGCTCTCTCTTCCTCGAGACGAGACTTTGGTTGGAAGAGAGCTCATCCCCCAACTAACTGACTGACCAACTGCCATATTCAGGAGTATACAGCACAGTATTAATGCAAAGACATACTGAATACTTGTCTGAATAACATAATTCTTCTCTATGATGAAATTTAAGGAGGTAACATTGGAAACTGGCTGATTATGCAGGACTCTGGGCTTCCTGAAGTAAAGTAAGGTCACAGTGAATGTTTTCAGGTTACATAAGTGAATGTCTGTGAGGAGACAGTTATAGAATCTAGGTTGTAATTCAATGTTATGCATCTGTAACCTTGAAATCCTTTGGAGATGGAGACAGTTCAGCATTATCAGGAAAGCTGAGTCTGAACAGCAACCTTGGAGGCGGAGAAATGACCTTGTTATGTTTGCAACTGGCCTGAATATGCTGTGTTCTTCACTTGGACGCCCTAACAAATGAATCCATTAATGTAGGGAGATCAATATCAAACATATCTGCCCTTCTGAATGTGAAGTGGCCAGTTAGCTCAGTTAAATAGTTTCTAAAAGGGAAAAAAAGCTAGATTGTCTTACAGTAACAGAAACTGCCAACCAGTATGTCGAAAGCCAAAACAAATCAACTCTTTATATAAGACATGGGATAATTAATACTCTTTTTAAAAGAAACATCCAAACAGTGTTTCATCAAAGAAGAACTTTCCAGTCTGAGAAGTATATCACAATTTGCCCAGGCTGTTTAAAGCAGTACAAGGTAAGGGCAAAATCCTCCTCCCAATCTGTGTTTGGCAGATTGGATGTCTGTTTCTGTGTCCAGAGGTGAGGAAGGTAAAGCGTGGGTTAAGGGGGTTGGACGAGTTATGTGCCTCGGTCAGTACTCTGTGAATAGTGGTGGTGTCACTGTGGGCAGGCTGATTTGGAGTGAGGAGAATGGTTTATTTTATAAGAAAAAATGTGATTTCACCTCAATGGGGAAAAAGAGGACGGAATCTCGGTAGGTGTGACAGCTGAGCGAGCCTTTTTCCAGCAATATCTGAAAAACTGCTGTAGGTGCCAGGAGCACTAAGTAAATAGAAATGGCACCTAAAGAGGCACTCACACAAAAAATGGGAAAGCCGATGACCATATTGTACTGACAGGTGACAAAAATATCAAGATTTGAGTGAAATATGATACAATAAAATATGATACTTAATGACACAATACAGTATGGTAGGTTACAAAATGATACACTATGGTATGATACAATATGATATGATCTGATGTGATACATTATAATACAATACCCTACGCTTCGATAAAGTATAAGATACAATATGATAAAATATGAGGAAATGATAGGATACAATACGATTTGTAAAATAAGAGGCTATTTTGCCTGAATATTATGGTGTGTTAGACAATATATTTGAATACTTCTACTGATACACCATGATATCTGATTAACTGAAGGATTAAAATTCTCCTTAAGAGGTGAAGTGCAGGATTGATATGTCCATTCAGTGCAATTTTAATTGGTGTGGTTTAGCTGGGAGGATACCTGCAGAGATGGGACATGGGCTTGCATGATGCACGTCTGGTTGATGGTGATCAGGAGACCTGAGAAGTACAGGTCCAAGGTAAACGTAGCAAAGTGCTAAAATTGGCTTTTTTTCCCAAACCTGACGTGACCTAGATTTTAAGTCAGTTTCATCTCTTATCATGCTTCATTCAGTAACTACTTCTCTCTGTTGTCCAACATTATCCATCGTCACTTCTCCTCTTTCATCCTGCTGTTGTCTCTTTCTTGTCTCATAAACTACCATTAATATTAACTACTTCTATCATGAGCAGCATCATGAGTTCCCATCGGTAATAATGCAGTGAATCTGGCTGAAAGGGAAAAACATCTTGAGGTTCTCATTTCTTTTTTAACTGATATATTGATTTCATGTTTTTGTTTTTATACTTTGAATTCTTCTTTTCTCTTTAGGTGAACCTTTAATCTTTTTATGAAACATGTACTAAATAAATACAACACTACTGCCCGAGGTTAATTTTCTATTGGATTCTGTAATGTGTATCTCATCTAGTCTTTGTTTTTTTTCAGCACAAACAAAATAGAAGATAAATTATTGAGCTTCCAAGGTTTTGGATTTTGTGTCTTGCTGATAAATCCGGTCAAGCTGTTTCCTCTTTTTCTAATCTTTATGCTAAGCTAAACTAACTGATGGCGGGCACTGGTTTCAATTTGAACAGACGGATCTGTGCTTGTTATTGATCTACTCTGTGCGAAGAAGTGAATGAGCATATTTCCCAAAATGTCAAACTGTTCTTATAAGACAGAGAGCATGAAAAAGTGAGCGTTTCCTGCCAATGAAGTGTGTGTGTGTGTTTGTTTGTGTGAGAGAAGAACAGAAAGACAAACCTGAGGAGAAAGCAAGAAAATGTCAGCACTCCCCCTTTGCATAATTTGCCCCTGGTATCTCTGACTCCTCGCTGTTTTTGTGCACAGCTGATGTTTGTCTTCGTGTGTTTTTGTGTGTATTTTCCCCAGAGATGCCAAAGCTTGCGTGGTGCATGGCTCTGACCTAAAGGACATGAGCACCGAGTATCTGGACGACCTGCTGAGGAACCACACTGAGATAGTGTTTGCTCGCACCTCTCCCCAGCAGAAGCTCATCATAGTGGAGGGCTGCCAGAGACAGGTCAATGCCCAGGACTCTGTATCTGTGAGAGTTAATGTGTGTGTGGAGGCCTTTTGACTGAAAACCACTGAGAAGAGATGTGAGTGTATGTGGTTGAAGGTAAGAGGGTATCACTTCATGAGGGCCACAATAAATGGCATAGTTGCAGGTAACAAATAAGGCAGCAAAAGTGCCTGCTTGTATGCTGTGGTAGATAAACACACTGAAGTGCCTCACTAAGTGGACAAAATTTGACACATTGCTCTAACTGGTGCCCTGTAAGTCAAAAAAGTTGGACATAAAGCTCTTGTTGGTACCTTATAAAACATAAATATAAAATATGCCCTCTAAGTGGACAAAATTTTCAAATTTTCCTCAGTGGTAGCTTCTAAGTGGGAAAGTTTGACAAATTGCCCTAATTGGTACCTTTCATATAGACAAATATACACAAAATGCCCTCTAAGTGGACAAAATTAAACAAATAGCCGTCTTTCACACCTTTTGAATAGACAAAAGTTGGCACACTGCCCACTGAGGAGCCCTAAGTGGACAAAGTGTGACCAATTGCCTTCATCTTTGACCTTTAAGTAGGCAAAGTTTAATGAATTGCCCTTAGTGGTGCCTTCTTCGTGGAGAACATTTTAAGAAACTGACCGCCTTGGTGTACTCTAAAAGGACAAAGTTTGACAACGTGTCCTCTGTGGCGCCTTCTGAGTGGACAAAATTTCCAAAGTGCCTGATTTGGTGCCCTGTAAGTGGACAAAATTTAAAATTGAAAAATTTCCCTCTGTGGTGCCCTGAAAGTGGACAAAATTTGACAGGTTGCCCTCTGTGATGTTCTATAAGAAGGCAAAGTCTTACAACTTTCCCTAAGTGGTGCCTTCTTAAAGGACAACAATTGACACATTGCCAAATGTGGTGCCCTCTAAGTGGACAAAATTTGAAAAAAAGCCCTCAGTGGTACCTTCTGTGTAAACAAAAATATACCAAATGCCCTTATAATACCCTCTTTGGTGCCCTCTAAGGGAACGCTTGACTCATTGCCCTTTAAGTGGCAAAGATTGACGCATTGCCCTCAGCTGTGCCTTCTTAGTTGACAAATTTTGCCAAAGTGTCTGATTTGGTGGCCTCTAAGAGGCCAAAATTGATAAATTGCCCTCAGTGGTGCCTTCTTAGTTGACAAAGTTTGACTATTTGCCTTTTTGGTGGGCAAAGTTTGACAAACGCCCTCAGTGGTGCCCTCTTAGTGGACAAAGGTTGGCTAATTGCCCTCAGTGGTGACTTCATAGTGGACAAAGTTTGACAAACTTCCCACTCTGCTGCCTTCTGTGTGGACAAAGTTAGCCAAATTGCCTGATTTGGTGCCCCCTTAGTGGACAAAATTTGGCTTGTGATTATATGTTTAAGTCTCGACTGTCTTTAAATTGACAATACATGTTAAATTGCCCTCTGTGCTGTCTTTCCAAAGGACAATAACTAATAAAGTGCCCTCCAGGGTTGTCATTCAGTGGGCAGGATGCCCCCTCAGTGAACAAAAGAGTGGAGAAAATGCACTGAAGTGCTATAAGCTCCATGGTATAAGGTTTACTTTCATTGACATCTTCCTTTGTGCATCTTTGTTAAATCAATGGTTAAATGGTTTGTAATTTCTGTTTTTACAGAGGTATAATCATAATAAAATTGTTTAATTTAACCAGGGTTTCTAACTGCTTTTGAACAATGGTGCCCTCCTGTACACAGCAGGTGCCCTTTTTATCATTCCTGCCCCTGAAACATCCTGAGTCTGCCACTGATTAACTGTTTAACCAACAGCTGGTCACTCATTGGTTACCAGGTGAACTTGTGGTCAGATACTCACTACTATGCCCACTTGATGTACCTTATTTTAAACTGAGCAGTTGGCATATGTGTGTTTATGCTAGAGTCTGGGTGAACGCCTGAATGAGTCAGTTTATGACTAAGTGAGGTGGTACGGTTGAATACAGTTGTGTGTTTGTGTTTGTGCATATGTGTCGTTGCTGTTTATGGCTGAGTGCTGTTTGTTATGTGTGTATTAATGTGCGTTTGTGTGCTGCTGGCTGAAAAGATGAATGCAGGGTTGTGTATGAATGCAGTGGAGGTATATTTGCAAATACTTTGTTGAATTTAAGTGTGCATTTGAAAAGTATATTCTAACAGTATATTAAACTCCATATTCTCATGCTTTAAAGTATGTGCTCAGCTGTTTTGTGTGAAATGTTGAAAATAAATGTGTGCATTCACTCGCACACATCCCCATATATTGAGGTCATGCTACAATTCACCCCAACTCACTCTCTCTCCCTCCGTGTGACTGAATGATTGCAACTCAATTCCATTTTTCATTTAATCTCCCCAGAGCTGCTTTGAAAAGACATTATTAAGACAGAAGGGGAGGGGGGAGAGAGAAGGAAGACGAGGGAGAAAAGCTTAAATCACGGTACTTATCTCTCTTTTTCTTGACACTTTTTGTTCGCTTGCTTCCTTGCGGGTGCAGGGGGCGATCGTGGCTGTGACGGGTGACGGCGTGAACGACTCCCCGGCTCTGAAGAAAGCCGACATCGGCGTTGCCATGGGGATCGCAGGCTCTGATGTGTCCAAGCAGGCGGCTGACATGATCCTGCTGGACGACAACTTTGCCTCCATCGTAACCGGTGTAGAGGAGGGTGAGTGTGAGGGAATGGCACACAAAGTCAGAGAATAAAAAGGAGAAAATAGGCGAGAGGAAGCGCAGATAGAAGCTAAACGGATAAAGAAGTCAAAAAGAGGGAAAGGAGATTTAAAAAGCATAAAAATTTAAAACATTCTGCCACCAAGCTCCTTTGTCATGTACCAATAGAGACATAAGATTATTTCTGAATACTTTGAAAGTAACAATGCAGCATGAGTTTTATTATGGTTGATTTCACACAGTCTTAAACAGAGCTGTAGACTAGAGATTTGGACTAGAGTCAGACTTCAGTCACAAATAATTAGGCCATCACCATATTAAAACAGCAGGCAGTTTTCTTAAAAAGACTAAGAAATGCCAAACTTTTACAAACACAGCTTCTCTGCAGACCTTCCTTTTCTGTAGGTCTATCCCACCAAAGGCAAACAAACACAGGCTTCATGTGCATGCTGCTGTCATTTCAATTCCTCCTACTCAACCTAACAAACCACTACAGAACATGTGGATTATGCAGGAAAATAAAGTTGGCAACAGACTGGCTCTGGAGAAAAGAGAGATTTAAAATCCAGCTTTAGGGGCAGTGCAATCACCTCTCCTTCTCAGAAGTGCCTCCTGATATTTATACATGTTTTATTGTGTATATTCTCAGACTCTCTTTAGACTCAGGCAGATTTTTAGGGGGTTCTTTTAGATGTGTAGTTAAATGTTGTCAGGGCTAGAATAGCAAATTTTTGCAAGATTCTTTAGCAGTTGAATCACGGTTTCACTTTCAAGACTTGAAGGGCCGTACTTGCATGGCATCTAAAGTACTATTTGCACCGCACTAGTATTACCTGTGGACCCCTGATAATTTGTGAATTACCTCCTGATGTCAGTGGTTGGAGGGAAATCTGCAATATATTTGACTTTTCTTGACATTTCTGAAGGAAAACATCAGAGTGCTTGCTGCAGCAATGAAAATGCACAGTGAAATTTCATTTTAAAGGTCATACAAAAAAATGCAATGTTGTGTTGTGCACATCGGATTCTTCACATTGCATTCCTATACAAGGTTGCATATGGCCTTCTCTATTCCTCACTACGACGAGAAAATTGTCATCTAATGAGAAAGCTTTTGAACATGTCCAGTACATTCCCTTTCACCAGAGGCTTATATATTTCAACATTTTTAGCTCTGTAGCAAGCTGTCCATGACTTATAAACTGGTGAAATATCTCCTCTGACGCTCCCATTGCGCATTGAGGTCGCGTAAGTCTCTTGTGCATATCTGCAGCTGATCAGAGGAAGAGAGAGAAAGTCAAGCATCTCTCCTGTTAATGAATGAGAAAGGGATATGTCTGATATTAAATAAGACCTCTCCTGTTCCTTTTAACAGTTTTTACGCAATTGATGCTGTTGATGTTATCCTGCGCTCCATAAATTTGAGATCATTACGCATCCACAACACAACACACAACTTAACTACACATTTCAGTGTGTTATGCATCAAATGTACAACTGTATGATACTGATATATTGTATGACCAGACACTTGCAGAGAAAAGCTGTAGGAAGCAGAAGTGCTGTGCATATGAACAGAGCAGTGGTGCACCCATGCACAGTGGGACATGAAATAAAGCCAATTTTACACAAAAGCTAAAATTTGCCCAGAAAGAAGCACTGTGTATAACCTACATATGTCAAAACTTTATTAACAATCTCCTACGCAGCCTCAATAGTTTTTTCTTAGATCAAAAAAGTTGCATAGACCTTAAAGAAACATAATCACCACCCTAAATTACAGAGATGCCCTTTCACACAGGATTAGTATTACCCTTTGACCTCTGTATGGGCTAATATATGTTCTGAAATTTGGCCTCGAATTTTCACTCTGCAAATTTCAGACAGGGTCGATTTGAATGTGATTAAAAACACAGACTTCCTGCGCCATTTTTGAAAACTACCAGAGGTCCCTAGGTAATACTAAACCTGTGCGAATGGGGCGTAAGACAACTATTCATCATTTGCTCTCTTAGAAATGACTCTTTATTGGTTAAAATCTCCCATCACTAGAGTCAGTTTACACAACTATTGGTGCTTTAACCCAGTGTTTCCCAACCATTTTTCCTTGGAGCACCCCCTACATATACCTAAGAAAACTGGAGCCCCCCAAGGACCCAAGAGGGAGGAAAAAGGGACAAAGTTGTTTCACTGATAAAACCCTAAAAAGGCCTATGCATGCTTTTCTTATCAAAAGACCTGTGTATAAACTACTTAATAACTGCTTTATCATGGTTTTAGTCAATATTTGCAAATCTAATTTTGGCAGCCTCAGAGCTGACAAAGCCTCACAACCCCCTTTTACCCTAGATCTGGACCTTAATGAAAGGTATGAAACCTCCCCTGAACCACTGTCTGGACCAAACAGCTGGACCTTGGTCCAACCAACAGACGTGGTCTCAGTCCAGCCTAAAATGTACCAGTGTGAAGGCATTATTATGAAAGGTTAGGACCTTAGTATGAATGGCAGGAAACTCTGGCATAAGAACCAGTAAAAAGGAAATCCAAAACCAGAACAAAATGAGCTGTGGAAGCACATGGGGATAAGAAAAGACCACATGTCTTTTTGACGTTTAGTCTGATGATGTTTCAGGGTCCAACTGGAAAAAACATGAATGAATCCCACCGCTCACCTCTCCTGAGTCAGCATTGCCATGACTTCATCTTCTCCTTTCTTGTATATGACAATAAAGTTGACGTCTAATGAGGAAGCTCATAAGGCGAACTCGGGCTAACCACATGTTCAGCCTTTCTCGTTGGCGCTGTTGGTAAATCTACAAAAATATGATGGTGGAAATGACTATGAATGGTGAGAGCTTGGGAGTTGTGGAGCAGGTCACCTACTTTCGAAGCGTAATCTATCAATCCACTGACTGCAAGGCTGAGATCAGCCGCAGACTTGGACTCGTGAATGGGGCGATGGGTTCACTGAGCAAGTCAGTGTGGCGTTCCTGGTATCTGAGCATGCAGACAAAAGTCAAGAGTCTTTCAGGCCTTGGTCCTTGTCAGGCCTGGATGTTGAATGATGGACAGAGGTGCCCACTGGACTCCTATGTTACAACTTCTCTGTGGCGCATCTTTGGGTATTGTTGGCAAGACTGTGTGTCTAATGCCAGGGTGCTCAGGAGAGCGAGGATGGGAAGGGTCAGCTACTTGCCTGATACGGGTACAGCAGCTGGGGCAACCGTATGCATTGTAGACGGGTCAGCTGGGAAGATACCTGGAGAGATGGGGCATGGGCCTGGCGCAGGCATGGAGGATGGCCATCAGAGACCAGAGCTGATGCACGCACTGGCATATGCTTGCATAATTGACCTGACCTGACACACCTCTCTAGAGAAGGCCTCACAGCTGGCCTATCAGAAAAAGACAACAAGCCATAAGGTCAAAGGAACTTCCCACCAAGATCAGAGACAGGATTGCTGCAAGGTGTTACAAAGTGAGCTGGAAGGAAGAACCGAATTTTCACTTATTCTATAAACTAAATAATATTAATAATGATATTAATGTTGCACCAGAGGTTTCGGGTGAGGGGGGCTCACATGTTTGTGTTACGGGACTGGGTAGAGGAGTAATTTCAGGGAGGCTCTGCTTTTGTATCTTGGAATTGGCCTCATGCCTGCAAAGGAATCCAAGCAGTGCAAATATTTTGTACAGGTAATCGACCTTAAGTGCAGTATTTCTTAAATATGTTGAAGTTATTCTTTGCCTCGTGATGGCCCTGAAGAGATGAAGAGCCCATGCTTTTGACATGCCTTCTTAGGTTTTTGCTTTAGTACGATAATAACAGTGGAGGGTAAAAAGGATGAGCCATTTGAAAATTGTTTTTTGATAAGAAATAGGAAGGAATAGGATAGGAAGAAAAGGATAGTTTTAGACAGGATTTGTACAATGAAATTGGAATTAGTCAGTTTGACTTGACAAAATATTAAAACATGGCTATGACATGACTATAATATTGACCTACAATTGTTTTGCATGACTTGTAGAATGACGCAGCTTTGCTCTCAGTGGCTGGAGTTGAGAATTACTGTGGCAAACTGGAGACTTGACTCGACGCTTCACACAGGAGACTGGAATTTAATCTAAAGCAGAGCTGCTAATACAGTCTGGGAAAAGCTATTAGTAATGCGGATATGCTGACAGAGCAGTCAGAGTCATCACTTTTTATTTCACCAAGTCTGGAGAATCACTCAAACATAATAAAGCCTTTAACATCAAAAATGTTCAAGCCTGAGCATTATGTTATGTAAGCACTATCCCTGTCATCATCTATTTGAAACTCCTGATGCTTCTAATCTCAAATATCTCTTTTCTTTCATGTGTGTCTGATCGCTTCAGGTCGTCTCATCTTCGACAACCTGAAGAAGTCCATTGCATATACGCTGACCAGCAACATCCCCGAGATCTCGCCCTTCCTCCTCTTCATCATCGCTAGCGTTCCTCTTCCTCTGGGGACTGTCACCATCCTCTGCATCGACTTGGGCACTGACATGGTGAGCAGGGAGGGAGTACTGCTCTACTCTAATCGCTAAGTCCCCCAGTTCTTTGATGGACATGCTAACAATGGTTTTCCTTCATTATCTCAATCAATACTTTGAATACATTTCTGAGAAATGATGGCTTAATAGATGTATTGACTGCAGCCAAGCCTGTATTGTGTTTTTAGTGTGCAATGTATTAATCATTGAGTGCTACAGTTTTCTCCTGGCCTTTTAGGAGCTGATTTTCAGTGTTTGTATTTGTAAAATGAAAGCTTTATTGGCATCTTTCACCCTCTATCTCTCCAAATTTAATTTACAGGAGTTATGACAACAAAACATAAGCTTTTAGATTCAGCAGCTTGTATTCAAAGGCTTCTTAGTGCTCAAAGCTAATTGTTGGCAAATTTTTAGATTTTCTCCTCAGTGAAGTAGATGCTAATTGTTGCATTGCTACAGGCACGCTAAAGGTGACATAAAGAAGACTAGCTTTAATACTGGTGTCAAATATGAAAGCCTGGAGGTAAAATGAAACAAAACGTTTGGTTTAATTTGTTCTTTCTGTCAGTGGGAGAAATTCACTTTTGGCTGACTGCCGACGACCATTTGTTCAAGCAGAACAAAGACCGGGGTGACGCTCACACACAGATTTACATTTCACAGCTCTGCCATTTCCAGATGCCAGTCTCGCCATTGTATTTCCAGCAGCAACAAAAAGAGTTGCTGGCACGCCGCTCGCCTGAGGGGCGTAATCCATCATTGCAAAAGAAAGGAAGCACGGGATGAATTTATTCAAAAGGACTTGTGCTCATTATTTGAACTTTAATTTTTTTTACTGTGCCGTGCCACCAGCGTGCTGCTGAATCTGGCACTCATACATCCAAATGAGCCAAAAGCTACATTTTTACAATTAATCTGCCATATCAGCTCATGTAGGGGGGAGTGGGGTAAGATGAGCTGGTTTTTACTCATGCTGTCCTCAAGGTCAGTTAGGATCGGACAAAAGTAGAATGAAAATGATTTTTATTTGAGTATCTGCAATAAAATTGAAATGATCAGCATGAATCTTTAGAAAGCTGTCTGAAAAAAAGCACCTCCAAAAAATGTTCCTGTGGCTCAGTTTACCCCAGGTAATGAGAGAGTCAATCCAAATTAGTGGATAAGTTGAATAATTAAATGGTAAACTGAACATCAGATGAAATTTAACTACAGCATAAATTTATTCAAAAATACAACCAGAATTCCCAAAAATTTGGGATGCTGAATAAAAAAGTAATTTATTTACAATAGAACATAAGCAACACATCAGATATCGAAAATGAGACATTTTACCATTTCATGAAAAATGTTTCCTTATTTTCAACTTCATGGCAGCAACATATCTCAAAAAAGTTGGGACAGCTAAGAGGCACTGATAAAAAAAAGCTGGAGGAGCATTTTGCAACCAATTAGGATTACTGGCAAGGGGTTAGAAACATGACTAGGAATTTAATAAGTGTTTCATAGAGAGAGGGCCTATTAAAATGGACAGGGATTCACCAATGACAAAAAACTGCATCCAAAAATTGTGGAACAATTTCAGAAAAATGTTCCCCAACGTAAAATTGTAGACTTTGGATATCCCACCATGTGCAGTACATAAGATAATCAAAAGGTTCAGAGAATCTGGTGAAATCTCAAGGGGCAAGGCTGGAGGTCAGTATTGGATGCTCAATCTTCAGGCCCTCAGGTGTCACTGCATTAAAAACAGGCATGATTCTGTCATGGGCTCAGGGACACTTCCAGAAATCATTTGTCAGATGAATCAAAATTTGAATCTCGCTGCAAACTGACAACGTGTCCTGTAGAGTAAAGTGGAGAGGGACCATCCAGCCTGTTATCAGCGCACAGTTCTAAAGCCTGCATCTTTGATGGTATGGGGTTGCATTAGTGCCTTTGGCTTGGGCGGCTTACACATCTGGAAAAATACTATCAATGCTGAAAAGTACAATGATGTTTTAGAGCATCCAATGCTCCCATCCAGACATCTTTTTCAGGGAAGTCCTTGCATATTTAAGTGAGACAATGCTAAAATCACATACAACAGCCATCACAGCAGCATGGCTTCACAGTAGAGTTATCCAGGTGCTGAAGTGGCCTGCCTGCAGTCTGGACCTTTTACCAACAGAAAACATTTCCCACATTATAAAATGAAAAATCCAGAAGAGTATCCGTACAAACAAAAAAACCAAGACGAAACAGTCGACCGACATAAAGTATTACGCACATTCTGCAAGAAGGAGTTTTCTTTTCACCGAAGCGCTTCCAGCTTAAAATATAACGTGTAGCATAATTTCATTGGGGATTCTGCTAAAACTTTGGCTAACGCGTCGCCAAGCTTGCAAAATGAAACGCCAGTAATATAGATTAAAAATGAATGTTATTGAATCATGATTAATCAAAATTAATCCACAGCAACCCTGTGATTAATCTAATTAAAAATTTTAATCGTTTGACAGCACTAGTTCCAATATGTGTAAAATGTGGGTTTATGAGATTTGCAAATCAGTGCATTCTGTTTTTATTTACATTTTTTCACAGCGCCCCAGTTTTTTTGCATTTGGGTTGTACTTGAAAGGCAAAAGCAGTTTTTTTGTTTGTTTGAAAGTAGTTACTACGTTTCCTGTTTTCTTCTTTCCAACTAAGAAAGATAAAAATAATGGGAACTTCTTGAATTCATGGTCACATGACAAAGCACTGATACAGGGGGGTTGGGTCAATTTACCCTCTGGCTCATCTTACCCCACTCTCCCCTATGGCTGCCTGGAGCGTTTTAAGCAATAAAGCAGAGACGGGAGCTAGCACTGCTAATAAAAGAGTTTATTTGACTGGTGGCATCAAAGATGAACTTTTTTTGGTTTCCAGCAGCAGGACAGATTTGTTCCTGTTGACAAATATTTCCTTAACCGCCTGAGATCAGAGGGATAGTGCGCTCTTATTGACTGAATTCCTCTTTAAAGACGAGCCGACTGAAGTTTAAAAGCGTCTAATTTTTCCACCTGCTTTGCATATAAAACCCTCCCTTCAAAAGTAACACGTCTGCACAGATCCAATAACCGCTGGTGGATTGAACAGCTGGATATTTGCTTTGAAGGCTAGCACCTTAAAATGAAAAAATTAAAACATTCAATAAAGTACCTGAAAGTGTTTAAAGTACACTACACAAGTAAAAGTACAAAATTCCCCATGTCGTGCTGGGGAGGTTGTTAACAGCTTGTTAACAGCTTAGTTCAACTTGAGGCAACAGGCTCCAGGGCTCTGCTGAGACTTAGCCGTGACAAGCAGCACTTGGAGTCTGCTACGATTATTTTTAGCAAGCGGTGCCATGTGGAAAAGGATGGCTGCAGAATATGTTTATCAAAGTGAGATGTGGCATACTTAAGAGTGCTTCAAGACCGACACTTGGATACTGCGCACAGTCTCACATTCAGAGGTGTAAGAAATCAATTCCAGGCAATGTCATGTCCTTTTTCTCTCTCTCCCACTGTGGGTCAGAGGAAAATAACACCAAAAACATGCTGGATTTGTACACTGCAGAGCTTGTGTTCAGTCTCACACAGAGCCGAGTCCCCACCTCAAATCCCACCTAAGTCGTGAGGATATCCTGCCCTAAGTCACACATATTGCTCTGTTACTTACCTGGTAAAACCAGCCAATATAAGATCTTTATTACAGGGACCTCTCTACCCTCCTATTTTATGAGCATCTTGAAATCAGTCTCGTCTCTCCTCCCTGCCTCTCCCTCTCTGTCTCTGTCACTGCTTCTTTTTTCTCCCTCTCCGCTGCCCTTTTTCTGTCTTTCCTCCTTGCATGTGGTGATTGAATGCTGAATGACATTAATAGTGATATGTCTGCAGTACCCCATGTCTGGCACTGTCATCACGCCATTGTTCCATTGCCACTAAGACAAATTTCTGCACATTTATTATAACACAGAGTGCATAAAGAGAGCTGATCCTGTACTTTCCCTCCATTCTCCCTCAGGTTCCAGCCATTTCATTGGCTTATGAGACTGCTGAGAGCGACATTATGAAGCGCCAGCCCAGGAACCCGAAAACAGACAAGCTGGTCAATGAACGCCTCATCAGCATGGCCTACGGACAGATAGGTTTGTCCTCCTGTGGCTTGTAACATCTTTACACCAGAGCTCTCTCAGACAGGCCTCTTCCATTCAAGTTATGGCTATATTAAACATCCCTGACAGGAAAACATTAAATTATGACATTCATCAGAATATTTGGCATTTCTGGGCGCTTTTGTAAATGTTTAGGTGTAAGAAAAATAGACCCAGAGGTGAGCAGAAAGTCAGGAGTGAGCACAATTTCCTCCTAATTGTCGTGGCATTTAAAGCAAATTGAGAGCAGAAAATACAGCTATTTTCTACTTAATCTTGGTCATGTTTCACTTGTTGGAAACTCACTTGAATGCATGCTTTATATCTCCGGCTTTTATATGTTTGGGGAATAGTGAAAGTCAAAGGCTGGCCCAATTTCATAAGCTGTTAAATAGGTCAAAATATGACAGGGCTTCATAGGACGACACACAGGAACCAGCCACAGACTCACATCAACTCCCATATTTCTTCAAATGTGAGCAACACAGGGCCAAAACTTTCACAGGTCACATCACATTTACAAATCACGCTGATGACATCACAGGTTCAAGTCCTGAGGCATCGTTTACACCGCGTTTAACTCGTGATTTGATTTAGAGTGACGAGTTATGACTGCAGCAGGAGGATCCAACAGCAAAATCAAAAGAAAACATTGGTGGAAAAGTGACAATCTGCTGAAAACAGATGCAACCAGATTTCTGTTAAAAACCAATCTAAAGGCCTAGCTCACAGGTAGGTGGGTGTTTTTGCAAATGGAGGCTTTCCTGCTTTGTACCCTTGAAAATTGCACAAACATATCAAAGAGGAAACAAGTCATGTCAACAGCAAAGTTCTGTCTAATTTTTAAACACAGAGCTTTAAATATTCCCTGGTAGTATCTGAATCCATGAAATAAAAATGCATCGAGCTGAGCTGCAGTAAAGAAGGATGTTACATCATTATCCTAATTTGTGTTTAAACTATGCAAAGTGAAAGATCTGTGGTACAGAATCCACATGAGGCATTGATTCTTTAAACACTTCAACCATTCATTACCTGTCAACAGAAGATCAATAGTGAGCATGATTTAAATTGATTGAACATTTTATAAACTGGATTTGATTAAGGAAACAAAAACCACCACAAACGCCCCATCCCTAAATATTATTACAAGTAAATATTACTAATGATTAGAATTCAGCACTGTTCAAGTCATTGATTTCCCCATTCACAGAAGGGGAAGAAGGGATTCATATGTTAAAGCCAAACATAATTGTTTCTAGAGCTACTAGAGCTCTAGTAAGCTCTAGTAGGCTCCATTTTCAAAAACACCCACCTGCCTGTGAACTAGGCCTTTAGATTGATTTAAAAAAAAAGTTGCATTTCTGCATAGAAGTTAAAGAGCAGTCTTCTGATCATTGATTTTTGTGTCTCTAGATAGCAAAAAAAAAAAGCAAAAAATGAACATAATCATATTTTTTGACTAGGCAATAAGAACAGCATGCTTTACTTGCACCAGTTAATAAATTAAAGAATGTCTCAATCATAAAAAGTCTTGAATTTATTTGTCTATCAGAAGGGGAAAAGGTCAAACTTTTCTTATTGGTATGTACAGAAAAATCAAGTGGAGCATGCATCTTTACAGAAGTTTTATTCAATCCTCTTACAAAGTCCTTCAAGTCTTTATAAAATAAAAACAATGTGGATGTGTATTACAGGGGTCTTGGAAGTTATTTACTGTCGCAGCATTGTTTTCACACTTCACTAGTAAACTGGTTCACATCAGGACAGAGGATCAAATAAGTATTTCAGAACAGAAGAATTAGAAAATTAGAATTTCAATCCAAAACTATTATCAGGTGGGATCTAAGAATGTGAAGTAATATCCAATGTGATCTAAACAGCTGAAGACTGAACATCATTATTTTTTATTTTTGTATTGCATGATGATGGAAAGCTCCAACCAGCCATGACTTCTAAAGCTTCCAAAAAGTAACAGACTACTTTTGCACCCAAAAACACAAAAAAACCCTCATTAATATTGATCTATATATCCCATAGAAACACAAATTAAAACCTTTAAAAAAAATGATGTTGCTGATGTACACATCCAATGTATTCATTGCACCAAAGTCATTTTGGTGCAATGAATAAATTGGACTTTTTGAGACCTGCAGTGTGCAAGATGCTTTTTCTGTTTTTAGTCATGCTTCAAGCCTATCAACAGTTGCAACTGGTAAAGAGATTAGCATGGAAGCAGCTATAGCAGCACTTTTATCATAACTGGACAAAAACACTCATTGAATGCTTTGCTTGGTGGAGATGATGTTTTGCTTTTTTCACCTGGCTTCAGCAAGAGTTTTATTTGCCTGCTGGCTCCGCAGAGATGCCTGTTGAGCTTACATTATTTCGTTTACTCCCCTGGCAGAACACATTATTACATTATTACATTATTTCGTTTACTGCCCTGGCAGAACACACCTACTACATCATATGTTTTGTTGCTCTAATTGGCCCATAATGAATGTAACAGAATATTTATCCTATCCCCAGCCTTCATGGATTTGAACTCTATCCCATGCCATGGATATGTGACAGTCTATCTGGTGTGTCAGGTTCTACTCCAGACATCCAAATATATATTTGCTTGAACACTAATAAAAAACAAAAAAATAGTGAGATGTCCCCTGTAAGGTTAATTTTAGCAGATTTTGTAGATATGAAAAATTTGAAAACACTCCAGGAGAAGACCAATAAACAGGCAAGAGTTCAAGTAAATGTGGGCATTTGTCAGAGTTTTATGGGGTTGACATCCATCAGTGTAAACCTTGACCTGCTACAGGTTCTCACTCGTGGTGGATCTGTGTATTAATAAGCATCACGTCAGTCAGCGTTCAGCGCTCGCGAAGGTTTAGTGAATGTGAAGACTTAAGCTCCTGAATAAGACGTCCATCATGTTGAAAATGTTCCGCCCACTCTGACAAAACAAATTTTCCAACATGGAATTAAAACTCACTACGGGCTGTTATTGCCATCCTCAGCTGTCTGGAGCCATTTACTTACAAAACAGCAGCATAACAGAGGGCAGAAGGAGAGGGAGGGCGATATAATCACCTGTTTAAGGAAAAAAACTGTGACAAAAACACTCTGAGTGACATTCATTCTTCTATTTTGGTAAAATTCCTGTAAATAAGAGTCAGAAAAATATTGTACCATTGATGTTATAACTGCTTCGGTTTGTCAGAAGAGCTTTTGTGCAAAGACACCCATTATCTGTAATTTCTGTAATTTTTCCACTTGTTCTGTCAAAACATTGGCCCCTGGTGCTACACTGTGTAAAAATCTAATCTAGAGGCACAAAATTTACACAATCGACTTGTTTCCTTCCAGCTATGTCGGCTTTATGTTACTCGTAATTTAAACCAACATCCCTGAAGAAACCTGATAATTACACAGGTGGCACTGAGATCAGTGTCTTCAAAGCAAATAAAATGGCTAATATTTTATTCCATAGGCCTATAATTTCCTCATGAATTCTTAATAGTTTCCTGTAAAGCATGCTGTAATTTACTGCTCAATTAAAGGACAAAGGTAACTGCTCTAAAATAGTACTCCTCAAATGAAAGGAGTAAAATTATGCAAGTGGCAGGTCAGACAAACATGCAAATTATATCTCAAGAGGGGCATGAAAAGATAAATGAGGCCCCATATTGGCCTGGATATAAGATGAATTTCCTTTGAATATACCTGAAACAGTGGCGGCGTCCCATAGAAGGAGTTCAGACTTTTAAATGCAAATATACGTTTTCACAACAGACGGAGCCGTTCAGCTTTATAAAAAAAGGTACCACTAATGACTGAAATGAGACGTCAGTCACAGCTGCAGCATTCAGGGGACTCATGATGAACAACTAAGCAGAGTTGATGGCAGTTTTAAGAAAGTGGAGCATTTTATCCAAAATAAGTTATCCAGTCCTTTTCTCCTATATTTTCTTGCAGCCTTTTATCCCTTTACTTCATAGGACAGCAGAAACCTTGCAAGACTAATGGCCGGATTCCATGTCTGTCATTCCTCCCCAAATATCATCTATGTGGTGTTCCCAAGGTTGTGAAATATATCCTGATTTGTGAATGTCTGGCGTGTCAGGTTAAGACATGATGTGCAGAAAGAGGCCACAAGTCATGCTTGAACCCATGCCACCCAATTTAAATACCTCAAAAGGGGATGCTGCTGCACGGTTGCAGGGGTTAGCACTGTTCCTGGTTCGTGTTAGTGATGGGTCATGAGCAAAAGCTGCAGCTCTGAGAGCCAATGCTTTGTAGTGAATCAGAAGAGCCCCCAGTTTTTTTTTCCTTTCGCTGCTTAGCTCTTATAGTGCTCAGCCCAAGCTCTGGTCAGAACTTTGTATTGATCGGCCAGCATGGCGGCCATACGGCCAATCACATGTGAGGATAAAGGATTATACCATTATGTGAAAACAGAGAGGGGGGTGTCGCTACCCGATCCGTCCCGAGAACCCAGTTTATACTGCGCATGCAAACACGCGTCTACATCCACTCGACATTAATTCTAACACCAACCAGTGGAATTTAAATGCTAAACCTAAGAATGTTTTTTTGACAGAATAAATGCACAAAATTAGACAATTATAAGTCTTCTCATAAAAACACTGAATCCAAAAGGGTTTTCAACCCACTAACCATTATTTTTTGTGAAGTTAAGGTAAAATATAGGGCTACAAAAGATCCTAAATAAAGAGCCGTTCGGGAGTTGAAAAAGCTGGGTCTTTTTTGGGAGCCGAACCAAAAGAGCCGGCTCTCTGAAAAGAGCCGAACTTCTCATCACTAGTTCGTGTGGAGTTTGCATGTTCTCCCCGTGCATGTGTGGGTTCTCTCCAGGCATTCTGGCTCCCTCCCACCACCAAAGAGGTTAGGTTGCTCGTTTGGTTAATTGGTGACTCTAACTTGGCCATAGGTGTGAGTTTGAGAGTGTCTGTTTGCCTTAAAATGGTGACCAGTCCAAGGTGTACCCTAGCTCTCGCCCAGCGACAGCTAGGATAGGTTTTGGCCATACTTATCTACTATGGTGATTTGGTTAGTGTCTCTGTAAATGCTAAAATAAGATTATTTTATTCAGTTTTATTTAAAACATAAATTAATGTTTCTTAAACATGATATCAATGGGAACTTAAGTTGACGTTTAAAGATGTTTTTTTAAGGACTGGTCAGACTACAGGAATTTGGCCAGATTTTGATCCAATTGTGCCATCTTCATTGATTGACAAACATCAGGCCCCAATATGAACGCCTAGACCTTGAAATGGTCTTGTTGTGTGATGTAATCAACGAGGCTTTGAGGACATCCTGACCTGAGGTCATTGACATTAATAACATGTGTCTGACACTGACCAGTAGGATAACAATTGATATTTTTTCTTCTTCATTGTTTCTTCTAATAAGAGCACAAGACCACCAGCGTCACACAGACTATCTTTGTTGTGGCCATGATTGACACCCTTTCACTCGCCTCCCCGACGTCCTATGAAGTCCCACACAGTTAGGAAGACAGCAGATAATGTCATGACTACAGCTCATGATCGGTCAGGACCACACTAAATGCTAGCCTGTCAGACAGGATACAACATTGCTCCGTCATCTGGTATGGTGCTATCCTTAAAGACAAAAATATTGTCTGATCTGAATGAATAGTCTGATCCTGTGCCAGATCCATACTGAGAGTTTTAGGAGTCAGAAATTAAAATATTTAAGAAGGCTAGTATCTAGTATGGTCTTTAAAGGGGACATATTTTACCCTTCTAAGATAAGTTTGTATTGGTCTCAGAGGACCAAAACATGTCTGAGAAGTTTGTTGCTAAAAAAACACTCCAGTATAGGATTCTTTGACGTCTAAAAACCCCTCTGTTTCATACCCTCTCAGAACGACCCGTTTCTGTCTGTGGCTTGAAATGGTGAATAACTGTCCGACTCCACCCCTGAACACACCCCTCTCAGGAACTGGATGTGGCACTCTCGATATTATAATATTACAGACCCTTTAATCCAAAGTTTAGGACCTGACTGGGATTCATACCATCAATCTCCTAGACAAAAGTCAGCAGGGTAACCCACTGAGCTATCCCGCAGCTCAGCTGGCAGTTGAGAGGAAGATCAGGAGAGGAGTGTGGAATTTTCTTCCAAACGGGGAGGGCCAACCAACCAAACCTGGGGGCGGGTGCTTACTCTCCATGTGACATCATGAGGGGAAAATCTAAGAACGGTTTGTTTCAGCACACATTTTCTGAAAGGTAGAGAAAGAGAGGGTGAAAATGAATGGAGTTTTCTGGTATTTTAGGGGGTTGTGGACAGGCCAGGGGCACATATTTTTGTTAGAAAAGCCTGAAAAAGTGATTTTAGCATAATATGTCCCCTTTAAAAGCAAGACGCCCCAAAGGTTCATCCTACTGTTATATTAGGATGAATACAAAGGTGTTTAAGGACCGGTCCAGAAAATAAAAACAATGAAAAAGGAGATGTACATTTTGGAGAGGACAAACTCTCTCAAAATAAAAAAAAACTCCAATTTGATGGCTCTTGGCTTAAGCTACATTTCCTTTTGGTACGTCTTTGTAGAAGGTTTAACTTGACAGGACCCTCAACTGCAGGCATGACACAAGACAAATTGAATTGTCTGGTATGCTTTTCTTTGAGGTAGTAAGTTGTTTCTGACTTGATGAGCTCAAAGACCATCTCAGTTTTGTTTCTTGTAAACTTACTCCTTTATAAAATCAAGAATTATGAGCATTTTTAGAATATTTACAACTCCACTCATTATTTTTAAGACTGGCCCTAATATGCCATCTTAGAAAACAAACTGGTCTTCCACCAGTACTTTAGTCACGATCTTCAAAAATGTTTTCCTTCTTTCCAGGGATGATCCAGGCTCTTGGAGGTTTTTTCACCTACTTTGTGATTTTGGCTGAGAATGGCTTCCTCCCTGCCTTCTTGGTGGGGATTCGAATCAACTGGGACGACCGTGACCTCAATGACCTTGAGGACAGCTATGGACAGCAGTGGGTAAGGAACAAGACGAGTTCATGATCAAACAGCATATTCATTGAATAAACCACAATATATCAGATAATAGGACCACTAAGAGTGCTTTCTGTGGAGTCAAAAATTCACTTTGTGAATATTTACTCTTTATTGATTTTATGAATCAGTCATGGACAATATAATTAGACTTTTTTTTTTTTTAAATGTAATGAAACCCACCTCTTTCATGTCAAAGTAAAAACAGATTTCTATTAAGTAATGTTAATTAGATAAAAATATGTAAAATAAATGACTGCATAAATATTCACCCCCTTCAGGTCAGTATTTAGCAGATGCACCTTTGGCTCCAATCACAGCACTGAGTCTGTGTGGATAGGTCTCATTCAGGCTCTACCATCTGGATACTGAAATTTAACTTCATTCTTCTTCGCAAAAATGTTCAAGCTCTGTCAAGTTGCACGAGTATCAGGCATGGACAGCTGTTTTCAAGTCCATCTACAGGCTCTTTACTGGATTGAGGTCTGGTCTTGTCTTTAAACCATTTCTGCTCTTTTGCTTTGGGTCATCGGCTTGCTGGAAAATCTTTTCCCAAGCTGTAGTTCTCTAGTGGTCTGTATAGATTTGACCCCCCAAGATTTCTCAGCATTAATTTTACCCTCTACCTTTGCAAGCCTACCAGGGCTGTTTGCTGAGAAGTACCCCCACACAATGATGCTGCTCCCACCGGGCTTCACAGTGAGGATGGTGTGTTTGTAGCGATGTGCAGTGTTTGGCGTCCACCAAACAAAGCGTCTTGTCTGATGGCCTAAAAGCACCATTTTGTTCTCATCAGACCAAAGAACTTTCTTCTCCTTGACCATGGAGTCTCCCACATGCCTTTTAGTAAACTCTGGTCCAGATTTAATTTAACTTTTCTTCAACCGGGGCTTTCTCTTTGCCACTCTCCCATCAATCATTGACTGGTGAAGAACCCAGGCAACAGTTGTTGTATGCAGAGTCTCTCCCATCTCAGCTGCTGAAGCTTGTAACTCCTTCAGAGTAGTCAGGTGTCTTGATGGCCTCTCTCACTAGTCTCCTTCTTGCACAATCACTCCATTTATGTAAATTGGCCTGATCTAGGCAGATTTACACATGCGCCATATTCCCTCCATTTCATGATGATGGGTTTAACTGAACTCTGGAGGATGTCAAATGATCTGGGAGTTTTTTTGTATCCACCCCTTGACATATACTTTTCAAAAACCTTTTCTCTGAGTTCCTTGGAGTGTTCTTTTGTCCTTATGGTGTAATGGAATACTGATTAACCAGTGACTGGACCTTCCAGACTCAAGTGTCTTTATACTACAACTCACTGCCCTCAGGTGATCCCCATTTCACTAATTGTAAGACTACTACCACTGATTGGCTGGAGAATTTACCCAAATGTTGTTTTAGCTGTGTTTTTTTTTAAAAATAAGCAAAATTATGTGAATGAAACAAACCTGTGCAGCTGCTGTACCTGTTCTTAAGCTCTTGTCCTTTTAAAGGGGTCATGTGACCATCATCTCCAGTTGTTAATACACTGTACTTAATATTGACATTACCACTGAAAAGATGCAAGCAGATAGATGTGAAATTAGAAATAGGAATCTTGTTTTGAAGGCTATAAATGCCAAAAAATATTTGCTTAGTCTGATCTGATCATTTGGCTTGGCATAGCAATGATACATTAAAAAGATAAATCATGCACTGATGCTCATGTTTAATGTGTTTGATCCTGGCAGACCTACGAGCAGAGGAAGATCGTTGAGTTCACGTGCCACACCTCCTTCTTTGTCAGCATTGTGGTTGTTCAGTGGGCCGATCTGATCATCTGTAAGACTAGGAGGAACTCTCTCTTTCAACAGGGCATGAAGTAAGAGCACTGTACAAGTCAGAAACATGAGACTGTGACATTTCTAAAGATCTTCGGTGGATTTGTTTGAACCTTAACGGTTTTAACTTCCCTCTTTGTATTTTCTGTCCAACAGGAACAGGATCCTGATCTTTGGCCTGTTTGTTGAGACGGCTCTAGCTGCCTTCCTTTCTTACTGCCCTGGGATGGACGTTGCTTTGCGCATGTACCCCCTGAAGTACGCTCTGCATATGCATATCTCCACTGAACCGTAAAATAACCTCTTAAAGACCTAATAGGCTGCCATTAGCCTGTCACTCTCCGCTTTAAATGAAGTCTGTGATCTTCTTAAACACCACCCTGTTATCCTTAATATTCAAAAATGGGTGCAATGAATTTAACAATTTGCCTGTGACTCACACTGCCACTCCATCCATCCATCCGTTCATTGCTGCCCCTCTCATACTCTTCCTCTCTTCCTCCTCTTAGGACCCTGTGGTGGTTCTGTGCCTTCCCATACAGTCTTCTCATCTTCGTTTATGATGAGGTCCGTAAATTCATTCTGAGGAGGAGCCCTGGAGGTAAGCAGTTATAAGAGAAGCCCAGATTAAAAGGTTTCAACCTTCTTTGTCTTGTTAATAAGCTGAAAGGAAAAAAGACAGAGTGATGGTTCAGTGATTGACATGGCTATCTCAGGAACCACATGTACCAGACCTTTTCTACCATCCACGGTACCTCTCTCAGCCTACTGTCCTTATTTGAAGAAAAAAAGCATCCTAAAAAAGCTCACCGTCCACTTTGTTAAGGACGCACTGATTGACAAAGTTGTCAGCTCTGCTCTCCTGATGCGACCTGAAGGATCCCTGTGGGCATGGGACTGATGGGGACAGGAGAGAAAAGTTGAATGTCAGACCAAACCTGCACAAAAATATGAAGTAGAACATTTTATAGGGTTTTTTTTTTTTTTATTTGGATCAAAAAGGAACGTGGGCTTATCGATTTTAAAAAACTGGTCTGGCAGCAGTTATGGATGATTATTGTTGAACAGTTTTTTTTTTGCAAAAGTGGGTTTAAAACCATGAATTTCAGCACTGATGTCAACTGAAATCTACATAATGGAAATTTTGCAGCTTGTGTTATGAGATTTTAATTAACAGAGATAGATAATAATACAACATGACACCAAAGTAAAGATTTGATGCAACATGGCATGAAATGGCATGATACATATAAATTTTGATAGGATGCAATACACATCATTTAATATGTTATTACACTATTGTATACAGTTTAATGCAGCAAAAAAGGATGTTGTATGATAGGATTAGTTGCAATAAATATGAACAGGACATGAAATGACATGACAAGACTCAACAAAATACGATATCACTTTAATGCAACAAGATAAACTATATGATGGGTGTCCAAACTATGGCCTGGGGGCCAACTGTGGCCTGTGGTCCAGTTCTGAAATCCTAGAAATAAAATGAAACATGGCCCACATTTGAGCATGAAGCATGTGCTTGACTGTATTACACTTCACAGTTTCAGCACAAGGTGATGCTACCATGCTGATTCTGTAAACAAACATTTTCACAGGAAGAACTCATTGATGTTTTTTTTGTGTGGCTAAACTGAGATAACACTCTACATGGTAAACATACTGTCAACCAAAATGATAACAATATCTTATTTTCTAACTCCCTGAGGGGTTCCAGCAGCAAACAACAGTACCAATAATATTACAGAGGTGGAGCCAGTGGTAGTTAGGGCCAAGCAGGGTCTCCTGCAACCTGATTGGCCTCCCAAAAACCTGGAAATGACTGTCTGTTTGCCTTGTAAGCCATAAAATTGAGCGTTTACAGTAAGTTCAGACAGGCCATGGAGTAGAGCACTGCCATAATCACCACCCAAGCCCTCATCGGTTAAAGGCCAGTTGATTTTATCTAAGCATGCTGTTGGCTAATCGCTCTCATTCCGCCTTATTTAAACTGCTCTACCTGGCCACACTGTTCACTGCAATTTGCTCTCACAACCCTTTTCCACCCCAGCTCCTCCTTCATTCTGCTTCTGACTTAAACAATTTAATTGTGTTGTCAATGAACTATCCATTTATGCATTTAGGCATACCCAATCACTTCGCATATCTTAACCTACTGTACGTTACATTGCTTTTACAAACTTTCATATTCCTCACCTTGCAGATATTAAAGTGGCCCCAATATTCTTACATATGTGTGTATGTGGTCCTCAGTGGAAAAAATTGGACACCCCTGCACTATATGGTGTTTCAATCAGTCCTGTTGCCACAGGTGTGTAAAATCAATCATCTAGCCATGCAGTCTCCATTTACAAACATTTGTCCTCCTAAATGGGTCGCTCTGAAGAGCCTAGTGACTTCAAGCATGGTACTGCGATGGATGCTGCCTTTACATGAGATGATTGGTGAAATTTTATTCCTGCTGAATGTTTCAACTGAGTCAACTTCAAGTGATATTATTATAAAAAGCAGAAGCGTTTAGGAACAACAGCAACTCAGCCATGAAGCAGAAGACCACATAAAATCCAAGAGTGGGGTCAAAGACTTCTAAGGCACATAGTGTGTAAAAGTTGTCAGCATTCTGCTGATTCCATAGCATTAATGTTAACACAAAAACTGTGTGGCTGGAGCTTCATGAATGGGTTTACATGGTCAAGCAGCTGCATACAGGCCTCACATTACCAAATCCAATACCAAGCGTCGGATGGAGTGGTGTGAAGCACACCAACACTGGACAGTAGAGCAGTGGAAATGTGTTCTGTGGAGTGACTGACTTAATTGTGCCAACTGTGGAGTTTGGTGGAGGGGGGATAGGGTTTGGGCTAGACACCTATCTCTAGTGAAGGGCAATTTCAATGCTTCAACATACCAAGATATTTTGGACAATGCTGTGCTTCCAACTGTGCGGCAACAGTTTGGGGAAGGCTCTTTTGTGCACAAAGCAAGGACTATAAATACATGGTTTGATGAATTCAGTGTGCATGAACTTGACTGGTCCACACAGAGCGCCGACCTCAAACCCACCAAGCACCTTTGGGATGGATTGATGAGATTGCAAGCCAGGCCTTCATGTCCAACATGAGTGACAGACCTCATAAATGTTCTACAGAATGAATGGGCACAGAAACTCTCCAAAATCTTGTGGAAAGCTTTCCAAGAAGAGTGTAGGCTGTTATAGCAGAATAAAATGTCATTATAGTCCCTGTTGGTTTAATGGGGAGGCGGATGAATACTTTTGTCCATATGGTGTAGCTTGACCCCTAACATTAATGTCAGCTGTAAAATTCTGTATTTTCAGTTTTCCTCCCTGAATCCATTAAAAAGACGAATCTTATGTCTGCAACGTAAAAATATAATATAAAGTAGTTGGAGAAGATGTGGTTGAAACCCTGAACAGATGCAGGCCTCAGCCCCAAAAATCAGACAAGATTGGATTCCAGTCATGGTGCATGTTTGTCACCATTTTATGCTCCATTTATCAAATGGAATTACAGCACAAACTGCCAGACAGCAGGACATTTACATGCTATTTTGTCAGAAATCAAACCTGGAAGACAAGCGGTAATCAGCCAAGTGTTGCAGAGGCTGCAGCTTTGAAAACTGGAGAATTGTTCAGCACTCAGTGGATTGTGGAGAGTTTGCAGCTGCAGTGCTACAGATTTGGCTTTATGTTTTGTTTGTAGTTAAATCTTGGGGTGATAATAACTGTCAGATTGGAAAAATATAAAAGGTCCTGCTTTATTATGAGCATAAAAATGAAACAACTGTGTTATGTTTCCCACCAGGAGAGAAATGAATCCATGGTACTGCAGCTTATTTTATAGTAGTGATTAGTATTTTATCTTGACATGTCAAATTGTATCAAATCTTATCATCTGGTTGTGTCATACTGAAAAGGGGTTCTTTATCATATTATATTGTACAACCTCCAGGATTTGAAATTCAACCCCAACTCCAAAAAAGTTGGGATGCTGCGTAAAATGTTAATAAAAACAGAATGCAATCAATTGTAAATCTCATAAAATCATATTTTATTCACGGTAGAACATAAACAACATGAAACTGATACCTTTTTACCATTTTTATGAAAAATATGAGCTCATTTGGAATTTGATGGCAGCAATACATCTCAAAAAATAGGGACAGAACCAACCATTGTGTAGCAGCCCCTCTTCTTGCAACAACAGTCTGTAAATGTCTTGGATGTGAGGAGACCAGTTGCTGGAGTTTTTGGAGAGTAATGTTGTCCCATTCTAGTCTGTTGTAGGAGTCTGTCTGCTCAAAAGTCCAGGGTCTTTTATGCTGAATTTTTCCTTTTATGATGCACCAAATGTTTTCTATTGGTTAAAGGTCTGGACTACATGAAGGCCAGTTCAGCACCTAGACGATTCTATTGTGAAGCCATGCTGTTGTGTTATGGTTTGCCATTGTCTTGCTGAAATGTGATAGCTTCTTTCCAGATGTGTAAGCTGCCCACACCATAGGCACTAATGCAGCCCCATACCATCAGAGATGGAGGCTTTAGAACTGCACTAGGATAACAAACTGGATGGTCCCTCTCATCTTAAGTCTGCAGGACATGGTGTCTGTGGCTTCCAAAAAGTATATCAAATTTTGACTCATTTGACCACAGAACAGTTTTCTATTTTGCCTCAGTGCTTTTTAAATGAGCTTCGAGAAAACTAACCTGACACGCCAGATGGATTTGTTTCGCACAACCATCAGGAAAACCTCCCATAGACGGTGTTTAGGAAAAGGCAGAGCCTTTGAAAAAAAAAAAAAACTCGGGAAAAAACAAAGAAATGTCATCAAGTTCTGATAAAACTGGCGCTTCAGCAGCATCCACGCCAATCTCTACCACCATAACTGGAACGGCCTCTTGTTGCTGCTGTCTTACATCATGACTCCTCCGCGCCTGAAAGTACTGCCTCTTACTCCTGATTGGTCCCGTCACTTTCTTACGGGGCCCAATCTTAGATGGGAGCTTTGCAAGATGGATTTGCCAGTGAGAAACAAAGAAACAGGCAAATCCATCTGCTTTACAAGGTTAAGAGAAGACAGGGTTGGTTCTGGATCATGTTTACATATGGCTTCTTCTTTGATCCAGCTTCAACTTGCATTTGTGGATGGCAGGTTGAACTGTGTTGATAGACAGTGATTTCTGGGTGAGTTCCTGAGTCCATTCAGTGATTTCCATCAAAGAATCATGCCTGTTTTTAATGCAGTGCTGCATGAGGGCCTGAAGATCATGAGCATCTAATGTTTACCTTCGGCCTTGTCTCATGCACAGAGATTTCTTCAGATTGTCAATTTTATGCTGATGAACATTTTTCTGAAATTGCTCCACAGTTTTTGGGTGCTGTTTTTGCAGATTAATGAACCTCTGCCTCACTGAAATGCTCCTATTAAATTAATTATTGGCAAAAAGCCTTTTGTTGCCCCGTCCCTACTTTTTTGAAATGTGTTGCTGCCAGCAAATTCAAAATGAGCCTTTTTCACAGCGCCCCAGCTATTTTGGAATTGGAGTTGTATTTCAAATCCTGCTGTTTGACACCATATCTTGTTGCATTGAATTGTCTTATGAAAATAATTTATTGTGCTACCCATGGATCTTAACCCTTTAAGATCGTGTCAACGTGTTGTTGAAGCACACTCTGCATTACCATCATTACATGACTGTTTGTGTTGTCAGACAAATTCAAACAAATTCTGAAAGCTGAGAAATTGTACTTCACAGCCAACATGTGGTTATTACCATAATTTCACCTTTTCTTGCTAAAAATCTAGCATAAAATACCTCCCTCTTTTGTATTTCTTCATTTTCAACTGTTAAAACATTCTTAACATGCAGTAAAATATAAATAACTGCCATATATTAAAAGTTTTAAGTATTGTGGGTAAATGGGCAAAAGCACTAATCCACAGAACATTTTATGGCCCTTTTTTGGTCAAAACAAGAAAAAGAGTCCAGAAACTCAGGAATTAAAGGGTTAATTAATCACGATTAATGCATTAATGCTGACAGCCCTGATACATTTATTGTTATTATGGGCTTGGGAATAAATAGCTTCAGCAGAGCACAGTGTGTGAAATGTCTGACTTGTCTGACAGTAATCTCCGTAGCCTCTGCCACATCAGAGAACATGTGTAACACTTGCACCAGGAAATAGATTGTACCTGTCCAACAACAACAGAAACTGTAGCGAATGATGAGAAAGGAAATGAAACCAGGCCTGATGAAGACTCTTGAGATACGCCCCAGAGATTTTACACATGATATGGATACACTACAATAGCTCTGAATCTGCTCTCTGCCATGGCGTTTCAGCTGAGAGGGGCGAGACACGGCGAGACAAATACAATTTATCATGACAGTTAATCATTTCTGTTAATCTGTGTGTCACGGGTGGCTGATCAAAGTCTTAGAGTTATAAGGGGATTCATTTGGAAATGTACAAAGACAAAAGTAACCAGATGAATACAAATAGAATGAAACAAAAGGATTTTATGAAATCTGCTCGCCTGTCATTTCGCTCTCTGACACTTTCCCCTCTGTCTCTCTCTCTCCCTCTCTCTCTCTCTTCCAGGTTGGGTGGAGCTGGAGACGTATTATTAACATTCAGAAAATGTCAGTTTGAATTGTGCGTCTGTGGTTGTGTTCGTCTGTGTGCGTTTGTGAGGGTGGAGCCATGTGTGTGTCTATGTACGTCTCTGTCAGTTGTAATATTGCATGGATCAGTTCACAAATCTGATTATCATAAAAGCACTGCTGAAAATAGGCTTTTGATTGTGCTTTGAGTTTTTCCTTTCTGTTTTCTTCTGAAAACATTTCCAGCTGATCAGTGCTGTTGTACACTTATGTGCCTTAAGTGAAACTGCTACCTAAGCGATGTATCGTCACGTTTGGCTACAGAGGATCGATGAATGTGAAATGTACCAAATAAACTTATTCCAAAATATTCCTGCACATTTTAGTTATTTATTGATTTATTGTTAATATTTCCTAATGTTCTTTGGACTTTAACTTGTCCTGATTTATTCTTTTAACATTTAGGGGCATGGGTGTTATTATGGGGGAAATATGAGACTAACTACCAAGGATCTCAGTGGAGGATCGGACCTTTGTTGTGGGGAAATATGACTTTTGTTTGGATTTGTTTCTCTTTAAGTTACCACCATCACAGAAAAAGTAAAACTGGCTTAATAAATTAACGTTATGCTTAACTCAAACAATTAGGTGCCTATCAACAATAGGTGCAAACGATATCATGTCACAGTGAAGAACTACAGAGGGCGATATCTGCATATTAAAGTGCCAACGTTAGAGCCAGCCTAATTTTGATTCCCAAAAGTACTGTAGTGACACATTCAGGCAAAAAGTTTAAAAAACTTGTGTAGAAATGGCAGACAAGGATTAATAGCCTCCGTCTAAAGTCTGGAGATAAAGAATCAGACAACACTCACATATGATCCATTTCAACCAAGCGATCTGGTTTGGTTCAGTGTAGTTTGTCATGGTTAACTCAGATTGAGCTTGAATTCCCACAGCTAATGTTGATCCAGCCTTGCTCGTTGCCATGGGAACTTCATCCCTTAGAAACCTGGATCATTCGGCTCAGCTCAGTAAGAAGAGCCAGTCTTTTGGCCCTGTGTTTGGTACCAGCTTTCCTTTCAAAATGTGTACTAAAAAACAAAAAGTGAAAGAAAGACTCCCATACAGGAATCAGCTCCTGTGATTCCAGTTAAAGAGCCGGCTTGTTCATAAACAACGCATTATTACTCGGTTGCTTACCTCACAAGGTTTATTTGATTAATAGTGCATCACCATTTCCATTAAAAGCTGATGAAAAAACAAGAGAGAAAAGCTGTTAAAAGGCTCCACTAGCCTCTTGAAAAAACCTTGTCAATGTTAAAGTGAAAACCAATTTCTAAAAAGTAATGTCAATTAAACAAAAATCAGCAAAGTGAAACTAGTTACTGCATAAATATTCACTCCCATTAAAGAAGCTGATTCAAAAGATGTCCAGCCAATTGGTGCTAGTTGTCTCTCAATTAGTGATAGTGGGATCACCTGAGTGCAGTGAATATGTTTCCAGTGATTGTAGTATAAAGACACCTGTGTCTGGAAGGTCCAGTCACTGGTTAATCCGTATTCCTGGCTACCATTATACCATGAAGATAAAAGAACACTCCAAGGAACTCAGAAAAAAGGGTTTTGAAAGGTCTAAGTCAGGGGGTGGATGCAAAAAAACTCCCAGAGCATTTGACATCCCCCAGTGTTCAGTTAAATCCATCATCAAGAAATGGAGGGAATATGGCACATGTGTAAATCTGCCATCCTCACAAACTGAGTGACCGTGCAAGGAGACTAGTGAGAGAGGCCGCCAAGACACCAATGACTACTCTGAAGGAGTTACAAGCTTCAGCAGCAGAGGATGGAGAGACTCTGCATACAACAACTGTTACACAGATTCTTCACTAGTCAAAGCTTTATGGTAGAGTGGCAAAGAGAAAGCCCCGGTTGGAGAAAAGTTAAATTAAATCTGGACCAGAGTTTACTAAAAGGCATGTGGGAGACTCCATGGTCAAGTAGATGAAAGTTCTTTGGTCTGATAAGACCAAAATGGTGCTTTTTGGCCATCAGACAAATGTTTGGTGTACGCCAAACACTGCACATCACCACAAATACACCATACCCACTGTCAAGCACAGTAGTGGCAGCATCATGCTGTGGGGATGCTTCTCCGCAGCCAGCCTTGGAAGGTTCGTACAGGCAGAGGATAAAATGAAAAATGTAATGTAAAAATATAGAAAAATCCTATTCATTCTGCAAGAGAACTATGGCTTGGTAGAAGATCTATTTTCCACCAAGACAATGAGCTGAAGCATACAGACAAAGCTACACCAAAGTGGTTTAAAAACAACAAAGGGAATGCTCAGGATTGGCTGAGTCAAAGCCCAGACCTCAATCCAATGGAGAATTTGTGGCTGGACTTGAAAATGGCTGCTCACACCTGATACCTGGGCAACCTGGCAGAGCTTGAGCAGTTTTGTAAAGAAGAATGAGCCAATCACAGCACAATCACTTATTTTACATTACATATTTTAAGTGACATTATTTTATAGAAATCTGGTTTTCACTTGGCATTAAGGATGTTTTCTTGGTTAAAAAAAAAAAAAAAAAAAAAAAAAATATATATATATATATATATATATATATATAGACCATGATTGATTTATGGAATCAATAAAACTGTTAAACATCCAAGGAGATAATTACTCTTTATAGGCATTTATATGTCCCATCCATCGGGCTTACCGAATGCCTGCCAGTCTGTCATCTCAAAACAGCCCCACAGTGCAACATAGGCCTCTTCTGACCATCTTCTTGCAGTCTATGTGGTTGCTGTCTGCTTTTCTTTTCACCAGAGGTACATAGCTAGAGGTGAACCAGGTTATAGTCTGACCTTCCAAGAGGAGAGAGTGATGAAGAGCTGTATGCCTCATTTACATTGGCATACAGCAAGTTGAGGCTCCTCTCTCCTCTAGTAGTGCAGTTCATGTACTGAATACAGTTTAGTAACGTCTGTCCATGGTAGTGCGGTTGAAATCACCTGAAATAATGATGTGGTGTATGGAGAAGTATTGAGTCTGTGTTTGAGGGACCCAGTGTGGTATCTTGTCATGGTACCCAAAAATTCTGGTGACACCCCTGTTTAGGGGAACCATGTGTTTGATAACAGCTATAATTTCCAAACCATACTTAAGCTATTACTTATCAAACTTATCAAATGTAAGCTTTTTAAGCTTTTATACTGGCTTTAAATGGAGGCCTACAATACTATGTAAGTCTATTAGTCAGTGCTACACATGCCACAGTAAAAACAAATTGCTTAGCAAGAGCAGATCTAATAGCTGTTATTAGGTTATAAGACATACATCAGTAGCAGTATATATGCCAGCTTTTATGTACGGTAACAAGAAACTGCAGTACAGAAGTGCCAATGCTGCTACTGAGGTAATTTAGAAACCATTACATACTTTGTTCCCTGCTGAGCGCTGACAAGATTATTTTTCAAATGTAAAACCTCTACTCAATTATTCAGCACCGTTATCAAAATAGCTGTGCATTTGTATTTAAATGCAACATGACATATAATCTGATACACAAATTTTAGATACCTCCAGCTCTAAAAATGCAGCAGCAGTCAGGCCCTCCTAACACTCACGTCGTCCTGATCTCATCATCCATTATGCATCTCCCCGTGTATTTTACTGGACACTCGTTACCTCGCTGTCAAAACAGTGGGGAAAAAAAAAAAAATCACAGCCGAAGCATTTCCTCCCCGGTTGCTCTGCTGTGGAAGCAGCTCCGCCTGGAAGCAATCTGTTCAGAATTATTTAAATATAAAATAAGAGTCAATGTCAAAGATGCACTTTAAACTAGCTCGAAGAGGTTTTGTAACTCTTGTACGGCCGACCACAACCTTGTCTAATGTGACTCTTAACAATTTATGCAGCTTTAATATAAGAGCAGACCCCTGGGAGCACAGTGCAGGGTGCCTCTGGGCATCATTAACCTTATTTCCTATTCAAGAGAAATAAGCTATAAGTAAGAATGTGGTTTCTGATTGTGGGCGAGGGTCAATACTTTTAATTACTGTAGCATGGATTTGTTTCTACCTCACAGTTTAAAGGTGAGCTGCTGCATGCTTTCTGTTGTATGCCACCTCATCATCATATTGACCATTTTGTTTTTTCATTCAAGGGGCTGTATGATGAAATTTAGGCCACTTACTTATTTTTTTCACTGTCTACAGGTAAAGTTAGGGCTTTTATCCTAGTCACTGTTTGATCTGATTATTTTTCATCCTGGAAACTCTTGTAAAAGAGATCTGATTTTCAACAAGACTTCTCCCTGTAAAATATTTTGTAATAGTAACACAAATCAACAAACTCTTCTTGTGTGTAATTGCATTTGCTAAATAAACTTGGCTGCAGGGCTTCAGGTACTCCTAATACTTATTACAGAAGAATGTGTATCATCTGTGGCTATCTCAGTAGTTAAAAATGAAATGCACAGTGCAAAAGCTGCGGTTCTTTGAGTGTGCACGTCCTCTCAAGCAGTGATTAGTTGGAGCTCCTTTTGCCTGAATTACGGCATCTATGCAACATGACATTGAAGCAATCATTCATGGCCCTGCTGGGGTGTTGTGAAGCCCAGGTTGCTCTGACAGCAGCCTTCAGCTCATCTGTGTTGCTGAGTCTGGTGTCTCTAATCTTGCTTTTGACATTCTCCCAGAGATTCAGATCAGACTAGTTGGCTGACCAATCAAACACAGTGATACCATGGTCAGCAAACCAGTTTCCGGTGGTTTTGGCTTCACTGTGGGCAGGTGCCAAGTCTTACTAGAAAGAGTATCTCCATAAAGCTTCCCAGCAAATGAAAGTATGAAGTGCTCTGAAATCTCCTGGTAGATAGCTGACAGCGTTGACTCTGGACTTCATAAAGCACAGTGGACCAACCGCAGCAGATGGCATGGTACCTAAAACCATCACTGACTGTGGAAACTGAAAACACGGGACTATGAGCACCTTGGGCTCTGTGCCTTTCTGATCTTCCTTCAGAATCTGGACCTTGGTTTCCAATTGAAAGCAAAAGTTAGGTTCAATTGAAAACAGGACTGCTGACCACTGAGCAATGATGCAGTTCTTGTTCTACTTGGCACAGATGAGAAGCTTTTAATATTGTCTGGGGATCAGGAGTGGCTCGACATAGGAACATGACACTTGTAGCCCATTTCCTAGACCCATCTGTGTGTGGTGGCTCTTGATCCAATTACTCCTTGTGAAGCTCCCCTAACTTCTTTAATCTGCTTCGTTTGACACTCCTCTGAAGGCTGAGCTCATCCTTGTTGGCATTATCACACTTTTCCTTTCCAGTATCTTTCCATGAATATGTTGTCATACAGCCTGTGGGAACAGCCTGCCCTTTCAGCATAACCTTCTGTGGCTCACCCTGATTGTGAAGGGTGTCAGTGATTGTCCTCTAAACAACTGTCAGGTCAGCAGTCTTCCCCATGATTGTGGTTGTGTGAACTGAACCAGAGTGATTAAATGAAGGCTCAGGAAACCTTTACAAATTGGACTTTAACAAAATATTCTGATATTTTGAGAAAGTGGATTTGTTGATCTTCATGAGCTGTAGGCTAAGCCATAATCATCAAGATTAAAACAAAAAAAGACTTGAAACATTTTACTTGTATGAGATGAATCAAGAATGTATAATATCATGGGGAAAGAAAATTAACTTTCACATGATATTCATTTTTTAGATGCACCTGTAGTTTTCGATGACACCCATTGCTTTTTGATATTTACAAGTTGTTCTCAACTTAAGAAAAATAAATTAAACTGAAGATTGAAGTAAAAGCTTATTCTGAAACTGAAAAAAAGTGCCAGTGTTTTCAATAGTTCTGTTTTTTCTGTCTTATTGTTTCTATTTATTGGGTTATTGTGCTTTGTAATGCATTTCTAATGCGCTCTTTTAAAAGCATAAAATGTATTATTATTATTATCATTATTTCTAACTATTTCCTGCCTGGTAGAGCCAGAATGAAGACAACAACAAATTAATTTGTGGGCTTACATGTATTAAAATGTGGATTAATATGACGTGATGGCCAAGAATCTCATAAACTAGGCTACAGAAAAGGTTTGCAATGACAGAATAACAAACGTCTTCACCTCCCTGTGACCGTGGCTGACCTTCTTCTAATAACCTTGAAGGACGCGTCGACTCTTCAGGTTTGAGATAACGGTACCATTTAATAACATCCGGTGACGTCATTTCCGCTCAGTGTTCATCAAACATGGCGCTGCTCTTAAGGTCAGTACATCTCTGCTGTTTATTTTTCTCTTTTGGTAAACGCTTTGCTAGCCGTTTTTTTTGATGTATCATGTCAAGCAAATATATGTATATGATAGAAACGTCAGAGGTAGGTATAATACTTTCTAATGTAACCCTTTACCTTTCTTTATCGCTCGTATTTAACGTAAACATGCTACGACAGAGCTAGCTGACATTAGCTACAGGGCTAACGCTAGCTGTTTATCGGTTACTTCAAAGATACTAGCAGGCGTGGACTTTGGTTTAGATGAGTATTAATAACGAGAGGGTTTTATTGGCTTTATTTAGCCCACATATGGCCGTTGTACTGTATAATAACAGCTTATAACTGTTAAATAGACTGTTAAGCTATTGGTACTACTTTCTAAACGGAATGCTCTAGCATTGAGGAGTTCTGTAGTATTAAAGTGTCGTGACAGTATGGTCAGTTTGAGGAAAGAGCAAAAGAGGGAAGGCTTTCAGTGTGAGTTTAGCACTACAGTTATAAAGTTAAATAAGAAGTAAGGCAAATTTATCTAGAAGGCACCTTTGAAATCCTCCTGTATTATACAGGAGGATTTCAGAGGTCTTTAGAGAATTGAAAACAAAACATTTATGACATTGTGAAGATTGAAATACAGAAAAAATAATAATCCATTTTTTTTGTAAACAATGCAGATATTTATGCAGATATGATTGTCTTTAGACGTCAAACTTACCTCACTTTCATGTTTAAGGGTGAATAAAGGAATTAACTTCAGCTCTGTTGACATAGTTCTGTTGGTCCCTCAGAAAGCATCACATACTTCTTCATACATAAGCTGACATTTATAGTATTTACATGCGATACAGGGCAATATCTACAGCCCCTGTATCAGTTGAAATTACTGGCAGAAATGTTCATATACGCCTAATAAATACCTTGCTAAGCTCACATCATTTGATCCTCCTCTTTCTTGCCATCTGATCAGCTGCTGATATGCACAGGTGCTCAATACGTAATGGGAGAGCAAACGAAGATTGTTCAGTCATGTATTGATCATAACGGGACACAGGGAGGGTAATCCTACCTGAGTTATTTTGTTGTTTTTTGGGGGTAATATTTAGCAGTGTGTTGTATAAAGATACTCAGACAACATATCTTTTCTCTTGAAATTTTCCACTTCATAATGACAGCAGGGTAGCTGCTTGGATGAAGACTTAATGTTGATAAGAAAGTGTATTACAACCCCCATCTTAGTGTGCAGGAGTACAGGATGATATTGGCAGCATACTACTGCAGAAAAAAATGTTTGAATAACAAATAAGATTTTGATTGACTTTTTGGTAATGGTAATGGTTTTCTTTTACAAAACAAGAAGAGAATTAAGTTCAGAAAATATATTTGGGTGACTGTAAATATACCTGGGTGGCCCACTGGAGTTTAGTCTGTGTTTTAGGACAGGTGCTACTATTTGATTTTTATATGTTTCTTGTCAGAGCTTAAAATTATGATTACAAACCTATTACTAAATGGACTTTCCTAAAATATTCACACCTATCTAAAGGACTAAAAAAACTGGATATTGGATAGGTGTATTAGGAAAAATATACTGCTGGTCTGTGACAAAGTAAAAGCTTCATCATACTTTTGCACAAAGCATATTATTAATAATAACACCAGTTTTAAATGTCATCATTACATTTTTTTTAGAAAGAGCTTTAACTTCACTTAAACTCATCCTAGTTGTGTCTCTTAACTGCCAGTATTACTGTCAGCAATGCCAATACAGTCTTACTTCAGTTATTGTTTTCATTTTCATACTTCTGTTTATTTGTAATTATGTATGATATATTTTATATTTAGATATTTCTCATATTTCCTTTGAGGTTTATAAAGTTCTTATCTAATATTAATATGTTGAACAGCCTTGTTTCTAAAATGATCCATAAATACACCAGATCTCAAACATATATCATAAACATGTTTAAGTGTCTTACTTTACTGCTCTATTTTATTATTTTTAACACTTCTTTCTTGCCTTTAGGACGGTGGCCCGTCAGGGTGTCTGCATCTCCCGACCAACCTACAGTGTCCTCTACAGACAGTGAGTTGTGTTGTGTGTCTTTGTGGCTTTGAGCGATACAGTACAGAGAGCGCTGTTGTTTACTTTATATACTGATATAAAAATAAGTTATGGGGAACTGCACTAAAACAAAGGTACTGCAACATGTTCTCTGTTAATGAATGTGCTCAAAATCATTCTCCTCTCTGTCACAGTGCTGCTCCAATGGGAACCACGGCTAAGGAGGAGATGAACAAGTTTTGGACCAAAAATGCCAGACTAAACAGACCCGTGTCTCCTCATATCACCATTTACAGGTATGAGCTATACGTCACATTTAATATAACATGCTGCCTGTGTATTCTGTTGAAAACAATTCAAAGAAAGAATTAATTTAAGTCCTGCATAACAGTTAAAAAAACTGACATTGTGGATTTATTTGTGGTTTCATGTGTATGTGGTGTTATGAGTATTTTCTTTAAAATATGCAATAGTTTGCCTTATATGTATGACTAGTCCCATGAGTTTTTAAAGGAAAGGTTTGTTGTTTTGCCTGTGACTCATGCCATATCAAACTGATTTGTGCTCCATCCATGTTAAATAATAGGAAACATTAAGGTGCACTTCCACTCTTCATAAAGTCTGTACATGTAGCCACAGTGTTAACCAGCGCTATGACATGCTGCAGGACAGAGGAAAACACTTTGAGTGTCCATTTGAGATGGTGTGTGTCAGTAACAGCATCTTGTGTATGTCAACTGACAGATGACAGACTCTGACTGCACAAGGACCAGGTCATTCTGCTCTGATTAAGGTTGATTTTCTCATATGAGACTAACAGCTCTTAAAGATAGGACATGGGAAGTAAAACCTAGTGTATTGTTTGTCTTTATGCATTTGGATGAAAAGGGCAATTTACATGTATTTAGCTTGACATTGTGTATCCTGTGGTGTGATTAGTGGTGCTTTCACATTTTGAGCACAAATGGGAGTACACTTGAGCTTAAAGTCTGATTGTGATTGGTCAGTGTGTTTGGTCAAATATGCTGCACGATAATACTAGGACCAAGTCCCCTTAGACAGGTGGTCTCAAGCACCATTGAATTGGATTCTGGTATGGTATGCATGAGATGTGAAGCCTCAAAATGGGAAGAGAGTTGCATCAGTTGAGCAGTTAGTTGCTTCTTGTCTTTTCGTGGTGGATTTGAAAACCGGCCTCACACAGCGCTGCCCCTGAGAAACCCAGAGAATGGGCCCTGATATCAATGTACAGTTTGTGTGTTGGATCAGTAGCATTGATGCTAGCTATCCTGGCTCACTGCTACTTTATTAAGCTTATTAAACTGAAAAAGTGTTTGAAACTATTATTGGGTTCTGTTGTTGAAGTTACGTACGTGTTTGTGCTACTTTTTAACCTCTTTTCACCACCTTTGTTACCCATTTTTGCCACTTTTATTTGCCACTTTACATTAATTGTGTGCTCTTTATACCCAGTTTGCCTCTTTATACACAGCTTTCCACATTATTAAGCAAATGACATTTTTCTCTTATTTTCCTAAATATTAATGCAAATGACAGTCAGAGTATTTTTCAAGTCATCAGCCGTTGGAGCATTATTCAAATGTTTTTGAACAAACTTCATAATGATAACCATTATTTTTTTAAAAATCAAAACCTCAAAATGCACTGTTCCACATTATTAAGCAGACAGATTTTTAAAACATTTTATAAGTTGTGAATAACTGAAAATGGTCATTTTTTTGAATTTGCAGCATTAGGAGGTCTTATTTACTTAAATCAAAAGCTATCTAATCAAAAACATCTCAACAGGCCAAGGTCCATGTTAACATAGGAGCCCTTCTTTGTGATCACCTTCACTATTCATGCATCCATTGAACTTGTGAGTTTTTGGAGAGTTTCTGCTTGAATTTCTTTGCAGGATGTCAGAATATCCTCCCAGAGCTGCTGTTTTGATGTGAACTTCCTCCCACCCTCATAGATCTTTAGCTTGAGGATGCTCCAAAGGTTCTCAACAGGGTTGAGGTCAGAAGAGGATGGGGGGCTACACCATGAGTTTCTCTCCTTTTATGCCCATAGAAGCCAATGACACAGAGGGATTCTTTGCAGCATGAGATGGTGCATTGTCATGCATGAAGAAAATTTTGCTACAGAAGGGACTGCTCTTCTTCTTGTTCTTTTTTTTTTTTTTTTTACCATGGAAGAAAGTGGTCAGTCAGAAACTCTATGTACTTTGCAGAGGTCATTTTCACGCCTTCAGGGACCCTAAAGAGGCCTACCAGCTCTCTCCTCATGAATCCGGCCCAAAACATGACTCCACCCTCCTCCCTCCTGATGTCACAGCCTTGTTTGGGACATGGTGGCCATCCACCAACCATCCACTACTCCTCCATCTGGACCATCCAGGGTTGCACGGCACTCACCAGTCAACAAGACTGTTTGAAAATGAGTCTTCATGTATTTCTGGGCCCACTGCAACCGTTTCTGATGTGAGCATTGGATCAGGCGGCCGAATAGTATGTTTATGCACGACTGCAAGCCTCTGGAGGATCCTACACCTTGAGGTTGGTGGGACTCCAGAGGCACCAGCAGCTTCAAATACCTGTTTTCTGCTTTGTAATGGCATTTTAGCATCTGCTCTCTTAATCTGATGAAATTGTCTGTCAGAAACCTTCCTCATTATGCCTTATCTGCAGGAACCCATCTGTGCTCTGAATCAGCCACAAATTACTTCACAGTATGATGATCACGATTAATTTTTCATGAAATATCAAATGTTTTCATTCGTTGTCCAAGGCATTACACTATTTGACACTTTTTGGCAGCAGAGAGATCCTTTTTCTTTCTCCATATTGCTTGAAACCTGTGGCCTGCTTAATAATGTGGAACATGTGGAAAAGTGCATTTTGAGGTTTTTAGTTAAAGAAAATAATGTTGTCATAATGAAGTTTGTTCAAAACATTTGAATTATGCTCTAACGGCTGATGACTTGAAAAATACTCTGTCATTTGCATTAATATTTAGGAAAATAAGAGAAAAATGTCATTTGCTTGATAATGTGGAAAGCAGCGTACACATTTTTGCCCCATTTAAACCAGTGTAATCACTTTTTTCTTACCATTTTTTACCCCTTTTCTCTCATTTCTCTGAGGATCTTGCCATTTTTGACACATTATTGTCTCTGTTGATCATTTTTTGACAATTTAAACCCTCCTTTGTCTGTTTAAACCCATTTTTTGCCCCTTTCAATCCCATTTCACCACTTTTCTGTCAATTGTGCTGCATTAAAGCCTTTTTGCCACATTTTAGTCCCTTTTTTAACATTTTTCAGCAGTTTTTGCCAGTTTTGACCCTTTTTGCCCGTGTTAACCAGTGTTTGCCAATCTAAACCCCTTTTACCCGTTTTAAACAAATTTTCTGACCGTTTTTGCACATTTTGAACCATTTCCACCCCTTTTTCAACCCATTTTACCTCTGTTAACCTTTTTATTTTTGCCACTTTAAATCCCTTTTCAAAGCTTTTATGCCAATTTTCGCAGATCTTAACTGTATTTCTCTCTTTGTTCTGCTCATTTTTGCTACTTTTAACCCCATTTTATGACTTGTCAGCCTGTTTTTACAATTTTAAGCCATTTTTGCAACTGTCTGCCTTTCTTTTACTTCAGATATTTTTGCCACTTCAAACACATTTTTGTCTGTTTTAAGAAAAGGGGTTAACATTTTGAAGAAGGCGATATACTTTGGCATAAATTGATAAATTATATGTTGCTTTGATAAGAGTGATTATTATTCAGTAAAAAAAACAAAAAAACTATGGTTATCACAGCTTTACTTTACATTAAACCAGGACCTCCATGGGTCCCTAATTTGGCCGTGTCCCGGAAAGCTCTCCCCTTTATCCCCAAGGTCAACCTTATGGGTGGCTTTGGCTACACGCATACCGCCGCCTTCTGTACCAAACTGTGTACACCTGCAAGTATACAGTACATAATGATAATGTGAAAGCACCCTAATACACATGATACACACATTGTGATCATCAGTAGTTTTAAAATCTAGCTTACACCCCTACTGGAAACTAAGATGTGGAAAGGAAGCATGCCCTATACAAGGGTTTTCTAAATTCCTCTCAGTATAATCAAAGATCGAACTCTAAGTTGAAATAATTTAACTTTTTAAGTCAATTATCAGAAAGTGCAATATCAGTCCTCTTATTTCATAAATTGCAGATAATGCCACCATTACCAGTGACTTCCATGTAAGGCACTTGTTAGAGTCCTAAATCCTGCAGTAAAGAAAACATTTTAATGCCGTGTGTGCAGCATAATTTCTCCCTAGGTTTCCTTCTTTTCTCATTCGCTTTGTGAGTCCCAACCTCTTTGATGTGTCACTGCAGCCTGAAGCTGAAAAATAACAGAACATTTTTCTCCCTGTATTATGTTATGGTGATGCAACTTGCCCATGATGGCCTTAGCAGAAACAAAACGGTTTCAAAAGACGAGATGTTACAGGCAGTGAAGGCATAATGTGTTGACTTGTGGTTGGATACGGGAGGAATAAATTGGGGAATAGAGTTGAATAAGAGGGGAGGCATTGGTAAATAAGTTTGCAACATGGGGTAAATAGGTAAGGGGGAAAGAGGGAGGAGTTAGTGAGACTTAAGAGGATGATAAGTGGGGAAAAGGTTAAAAACAAGAGGTAAGTGGTAAACAGGTTTGCAAAATGTGGTTTTGAGTATGTTTTTACTGTGAATTTGGCAGTATAATGAATATTTTGTTTGTGTGTACCTCAGGTGGTCTGTCCCAATGATGATGTCCGTCACACACAGAGGAACTGGACTGGGGCTCAGTGGAGGTAACACTAAATTACATTTTGCTTTTCTTGTAACTAGGGACGCATTTATGCCACTTTTCTTCAAACTAAGTACATAAATTTGGGTACCTACTGATACCAAGTACAAATAAATACTTAAATAAATACAAATAAATACGTAACCCTGTGAGACCAACGTAGAAAAAGACAAGAAGAGACACAGGTTACACAAAGTTAGATTACTTTTGAACTATAATTTGTGGCCTCTTACTTTTTTCCTCTTGCAGCCCAGTATTGTGCCATTGTGATGACACTCTCCATGTATTTGTAGCTTTTATGTTGTGTTCACACCGGACACAAACGATTGCCTATGTATGCATATCTGAACGTGCAAATACAGGGAGTTTACTTGCTTAATTTTTAAAATTTCCACGAATATCTTGCTCCACTCGCATATGCAGGAGTACCAGACATGTGAGGGGAGGGGCTTCCTTTTCCCACATGTGGCATTTCAATCAGTTGTTAGTAAACACAGCTGAGCTCGACTACATAGAGCTTAGCCATGTTTGAGTGTGCTTCCAAAAGCCCAAAACCAACAGATAGCTTTGTGAAATTCAAATGACAGACAAATGCTTTCACAATTTACCGGGCAATCCAACCTCCACGTTTACTTTCCTCCAAGCGAGCTTCTTTTTTATTCCTATGTTGGTAGAACAGGCATGTTGTGATGTATAGCTCAGGGTAGCCACAGACAGACACCACACACTACTCCTCCATTTTTCAGTTGAAAGAACAGGTTTGAGCAAACAAAGTCCTAGTCTTTATTGTTTGTTGTGTGTCACACATAAAAGTCTGAGTTAAATTTCCATGTTTTTTTGTCTTTTGTCTTGTTATTACCTTGACTTTTTTAAATTCCAGTGGCATTACTGCAGCAGACATATTCTTAAAGCCCAGGTTGTCTGAAAAAAAGGGATGTTTAGTGCTAGACTGTGCACCAAGCATTGATGTTTTCCACGCTTTTTGAAACAGTAAGAACAGGCAAAACAAAATGTTGTCAGATGTTCCTCACCCCTTCTCTTGACTGTTTGGTGATGTATAGTTTGCAGTTGGCTGGTTATTGATGTTAAAATAGCACCCTACTGCAGACATACCTGAAACTTCGTCTGCCTGTTTAAACAATGAGACAGGGGAAAATATCGTTACATCGATATAATTAGTTTTATGTTAAAATACTTAAACAGGAGTCGCCATTTTGCCTACTTCTCTTGACTCTGTGTTGCTCTTTGTCCTTCCCCGCCTCGCTCCCCCTCCGAAATTTCACGAAACTCAATGACCCACCCCCTCTCACCACAACAACAGAGAGACAACATGGAGACCGCTAACAAAACTGCTGGTGCTGTTCGTTTGAGGTGTGAAAGCAAAGCGGACCAACTTGTGAACCAAAGGCAGGAAGAGGCATAAAGCGTAAAGATGTACAGATTTATATGTGATTTAATACACTCAACTACATATCGGTACCTTGCTTGGTGTCTGTGTATCCATAGCAACACGTCGTACTCTGTGCTGATTCATTCGTATCGTGTAAAGAATGACATGCTGGACAGCTCACCGCCCTGCTGGCTGCTCACAATGCCCCTGTGCAAAAGCAGAAACCCCAAGACAGTGTAAATTATGTGTTTTTTCATTGTTAATATGGAAAAAAAGACTGAAGGAAAGAGCTTAATTTCCAGTTTCATCTTCTTGTTGTTTGTTAAGCACTGTACATCTTGCCTAGCCCTAATCTGGCATTGTGTTGGCATCAGTGCATCCCTCCTCATAATCACAGTGAAGTTGTAGATTTGGCCATCAATAGTCTCCTTTTTAGTCGGTTTTATCCTTTGAATTCCTGAATTATCCCATTAAAAGGTAACAATGATGCATCCGTGAGTCTTCCTTGTTATTCTTCTGACATGGAGGTGAAGCTATTCTGCTGCCACTGTCAGCATTTGATTGACCCTGAAAATCTCTTCAGGGCATTTTAATCCGTTGGTATTGATTGCTGCTAAGAGCATTTACTGGCATTACAAAACCGAAGTTGTTCAATACAATTCAAGCCTTTGCATGGGAAAATCAACTCTAACACTGGGCCGCTAACAGCGTGGACCCATTTACCTTGTGCTACACTGAACATTAGCACTGTTGACCTTGATGTACCATGTTGGAAAGTGGGAGCTGAAATTGTTTATATGTTAATGGGTTCAATAAAGGTCAGCATCTTTATGTGCCAGTTTAAATACAATAACACATGATGTCTCCTAACATCACATGTTCTTCATCAGAGTCTGAAATTAACTTTGTGGCTCACGCACAGGGACACTATAGTGAAATGATCACATGCAGAGAGTTAATCTTACACCAAATTGATCAATCAAACTTTGATTGTAATGTTTGGATGTCCTGCTGCTACTTCCAATGTGTTTTTATGTATTTCATTAAAATTCAGATGTAGTACGATGTTTGGTTCTGAAGGATTTCCTTTTATATTTGCAGGAAATGTAATTTCTTGTTTGTTTTTATGCAGCCTTCCCTTTGTGTTTACATCGATCCACACTCTGTGTATTTCCACAAAGAAATAAAGTTGAGTTTCTTCCACCATTAGGTCTTTTAATCATCCAGACAGAGCAGAAATGGAAGCTAGACTGAACCATTCAGTGCAGCTCATTGTAAAAGGCAGACCAGCGACTGGTCTGCTTGATAGACCCATTGTTTTGCTTTCATTTTTCAGACAGCAGGGAAAATAGTCTTCTTAAAGCTGAGCCATTCAGATCTTTTAAAAACAAACGCCTGCTGGAAGTTTGGTGACTAATCCAAGGAGACAAGTGGCAGCATGTTTGGCCTTGAAATGTTGCATTCATCACCTTTTTGTGTTTCTCTAGAAAAGGCATGAATCTAGAATAACAGCCCCCTCTGGTCTCTCTACTTCTGTCTCTGTTTAGCTATCTCAGCCTTCGCCTTGGCAGCATTGGTATTACCGGGAAGCTACCCATACTACCTGGACTTGATTCACTCTCTGTCCATCGGCCCCTATCTCATTGGGTTGGCCAAGTTTGGCATCGCCTTCCCTGTGTCTTACCACACCTACAACGGCATCCGCCACTTGGTAAGAGAAAAACATTGTTTTTCATCTGTCAGAATTATTTTACATCATTTTGTTTTTTTATTGCCTCAAGCATGTTTGGAGTTGTGTCTATGTACTCTTTTCTAACCCATTTAGACTAGATGCAGCGTTTGCATGTGTATACCTTTAAAACAGGATGAGACGCTGGCATGGTTCTACTCTTAAAAAAAAAAAAAAAACACTGATGCAACATCTGTGCGTTTTGGATAAAATCACTAGTTAAATGACACACTAACGATACACTGCGACATAAAGAAAGGTGTGGAAGCTGGATGGGAGTTTAAAAGTTTTTATAACTTGGGCAGTGAGTCAAACAATGACTGACAACTTGAGCAAGGAGGAGCGACAGTGTTTTACATACGAAGAAAAACTATTAATTTACCAAGAACGATGCTGCATCAGACACTTGAGGGCTCTATGATGCAGTGTCCCTTTGTCATATGACTGGTGCAAAAATACAGCTATATATAGTCATATATTAACTGTAAATATTGACCTAAAAGGGCTGAAAATATTAGCCCATATTGGCTGTCAAAGTCAGCTTTTATCTGCTATTAATATAGACCTATATTGACTGTCAATATTTGCATATATCAGCTGTAAAAACTATCCGTATCCAAATAAGTTTGTGGAGTTTTATCCTGGACCAACATCAGCTAAAATAGCTGTTTTTGTTCACCTTCCTTCCTTAAACTTAAAATCTGTAATGAGGACTGAAGTTTCACATCTGAACCATTTCGGTGTTGGTTAAAGTGAATCCGTAACACACTGACATATGGAACATAGGCAAAAACCCTAAAGATTAGGGCTGGGAAATAAATTGCAAATTAGATTAAATGGCAATATGGTCTGCTGCAATTTTCAAATTGCAGGAGGTGCAATATTTCTGGTCAAAATACCAGTTTAGAACATTTTGCAGCACAAACATTATGCATTACATGTCATACAGTCATTCTAGTGCCATATTTTTAGAATAGTGTACCAAAAAAAACAATTTTCTTCATGTTTGTGTGTTTTTCTTATTAAATATGAGAATTATATAAAAAAATATATCATGCCCTGTGATATAACAGTTCATATCAAATGTGCAAATTGAGTAAAAATCTTTACAATTTGATGTTTTTAATAAAACATGTGTTGCCCTAGTTTAATCTAATATTGTGTTGGTTATAATATAGAATGAATCATTTCTTGTTTTGTTGAAAAATGTTGGGAAAAATTAATTGCAATTAGATTATTTTCCCTAATCATGCATCCTTATTAAAGACACAGTAACATGTATTGAAGTGGCTGTTTTGTGTTAATGAATATCTTGAAGTTGAGGTTTTGGCTTGATCTTTGGTGTGCCTTGGACAAAATAAGTTTGACAACCACTGTGCTAGAGACTGAAGTTAATTTTCTTGTTCATCCTTGAACTCTAATACCCAGAGGTTTAGGTCTGAACTGCATTTTTAATATTGGATATTGACAAAAATCAAAGTTCTTGCATCCTTGATTTTAGAGGATGTGTTTTATGCAGCCGCAGGTCTAAATGGGTTTGTTGAAATGGTGTCCTGTCCATTTAGTTGTTTCAGTTTTTGCTGATTTCCTAAAAAAAAAAACATTTACTGCATTTTGTAGGATTTGCATGCTGATGGTGAATCCTGACGCTTACCTTTCTTCTCTCTCTTCTCTGTTTGACTTCTATTATAATTTAAATCAGTGGTGGGACATCGGCAAAGGCTTCAAAATCCCAGAGGTCTACCGCACCGGCTACACAGTTATTGGTCTGTCCATCCTCACCTCCATAGCCGTGGCTTGCCTCTGAGTGCAGCACAGGAAGAGAAGAGCAGAGAGGAGGGGAGGGGACTGAGGGGAGTGTGGACTGGATGCACTATGGGCAGTTTTGTGTATATGTTCTGGCCTACTGCAGGCCCTGTTTCATCAAAATATTAAATAAAAGATTCTATTATGATGTACACTGAGAGGTTGTTGTGATGTTTTGTCCCTTGGAATTAATTAAACTGTGGAAAGCTTTGAGGTCATCAAATCAGCGAGAGTGCAAAGTGCATGCTAATGTGACCCAGTTTATTTAACACTTGTTCTCAGAGTGAATAACAACCAGCGGCCAATTTTAGACGTGTCCTACATGTTATATCCTTATGTAATTTGTCTGCCCGTGCAGTGACGTCAGGTTCATTAATCACTTCTTTTCCCTTTAGCGCTCATTCACCGCTTGCCTGACCAGTTCGCCTGTGGGTTGAGAAGAGTGTTTGTGTCAAGAGTGGATGTTTACTGTAGGCTGTCATTCATATTTTACCTATTCTAGGGCTGCAGCTGCTCACTCAGATGCATTTTTTAGCAGCAGGAAAGCGAGTGGCTGAAATGCGGAGAGGCAGCCCAGTGGTGGAAGCTGTGGATGTGAACAGGCTCCTCACCGGCAGCCTGCCTCAGGCTTTACCTCCCACTGAGACTCGAAGGAGCTACACACTGCACCTGAACAGCTTTTGTCCCGCAGTGTGAGTAAAAGCAAGCCGTGATGTAATGTCAGATCCAACCCCACAAATGTTGGGTACAGTATCAAGTGCACACTGGGGAAAAAAAAACAACAACAAACATTCTTGGGAGGGCGCTGGGCACGTACGGCTTTGTAGCACCTGGTTTGAAAATGTGTCTGTTTATATCAATTGAAGTCACACTGAGAGAAACAACATGACCACTTAGTCAAGTTAGCTCCAGCGGAATTGGTTTAGCAATTTGTTACCCTTTGCTCGAAGGGAAAGTGCTTGTCAAATTGCATTTCTTTTCACTTTGCTGTTGATAGAATTTATTCGTGAGTACATGTGATCAAACATATTGCTTATAAAGGGCACAGCAAACAATCTATAATAACTGTCACTGTTTATAACGTTCGAAAGGTAATTCAGTGCTTTAGTTGGTGCTGTACTCTCCTCACTGCCATAGCAGCTCAGTTACTGGACAGAACTGTCTATTTTTAACAAAAAATGATTGTTATCAGTGAATTTCAATGATTCAGAGGCATATTTCTATCAGAGCTACAGATCCATCATTAGACTGTGCTTTATTGATTCTGAACAATAGAAAAATTGCTCAAATTCTGCAGACTTGAGAACTGGATTTGCTTATAATCTGCTCACACAAAACCCTGCAGTTACCCAGCAACTCTTTCCTGCAGAATCCTAATACGGAGGGACTGAAGAAATAAAGCAGTCTGGGTTTAATGTTCATTCTTACTCCTGCAATTCATGAGCAAAAGTCTGACAACAAGGCTGGGCATTTTTCAGGTTCCCTCCAGGTGTGGAAAGTAACTAATTACATTCACCCATGTTGCTTCAGTTGTGTAACTTTTTAGTGTCTCTGTACTTGTTTTAAAAATGTAGTCTATTACTAAATTATACAGCCAGGTTTGTAAGTACAGCACCTCCCAAAAGTGAGCGCACCTCTCACTCTTAAGAAACCATTTTATTATACACTAAATTGCCAAACATATTCACTCACCCATCCAAATAATTGAAATCAGGTGTTCTAATCACTTCCATGGCCACAGGAGTATAACATAAAGCACCTAGGCATGCAGACTGTTTCTACAAACATTTGTGAAAGAATGGGTCGCTCTCAGGAGCTCAGTGAACTCCAGTGTGGTACTGTGATAGGATGCCACCTGTGCAACAAGTCCAGTGGTGAAATTTTCTCACTCCTAGATATTCAACAGTAAACTGTCAGGGGTATTATAACAAAGTGGAAGCGATTGGGAACGACTGCAACTCAGCCGCAAAGCGGTAGGCCACGTAAAATGATGGAGTGAGGTCAGCTGATGCTGAGGTGCATAGTGTGCAGAGGTTGCCAACTTCCTGCAGAGTCAGTCGCTACAGACCTCCAAACTTCATGTGGCCTTCAGATTAGCTCAAGAGCAGTGTGTAGAAAGCTTCATTGAATGGGTTTCCATGACTGAGCAGCTGCATCCAAGCCATACATCACCAAGTGCAATGCCAAGCGTTGGATGCAGTGGTGTAAAGCACGCCACCACTGGACTCTAGAGCAGTGGAGACGTGTTCTCTGAAGTGACAAATCACTCTTCTCCATCTGGCAATCTGATGGACGAGTCTGGGTTTGGTGATTACCAGTAGAACGGTACTTGTCTGACTGCATTGTGCCAAATGTAAAGTTTGGTGGAGGGTGGATTATGGTGTGGGGTTGTTTTTCAGGAGCTGGGCTTGGCCCCTTAGTTCCAGTGAAAGAAACTCTGAATGCTTCAGCATACCAAGAGATTTTGGACAATTCCATGCTCCCAACTTTGTGGGAACAGTTTGGGGATGGCCCCTTCCTGTTCCAACATGACTGTGCACCAGTGCACAAAGCAAGGTCCATAAAGACATGGATGAGAGCGTTTGGTGTGGATGAACTTGACTGGCCTGCACAGAGTCCTGACCTCAACCCGATAGAACACCTTTGGGATGAATTAGAGCAGAGACTGAGAGCCAGGCCTTCTCGTCCAACATCGCTGTGTGACCTCACAAATGCGCTTCTGGAAGAATGGTCAAAAATTCTCATAAACACACTCCTAAACCTTTTGGCAAGCCTTCCCAGAAGAGTTGAAACTGTTATAGCTGCAAAGGGTGGACCGACATCATATTAAACCCTATGGATTGAGAATGGGATGTCACTTAAGTTCATATACGAGTCAAGGCAGGTGAGCGAATACTTTTGGCAATATAGTGTATCTTCTTCAGGGACGATACTACAGAGATAAAACTTGGAACTGCTTGTATAGCAGTATAGATTTACTATCCACTGAAAATTCCTCAACACACAGCCATTATTGTCTAAGTAGCAGGCAACACAAGTGAGGACACCCCTAGAGATATCTGTGCATGTCGTGTAAACATGCAAAGCCACCTGCATGAGCATCATGCTCATGCTTTTGACTGGACCATGTTTGTGTGGATCAGAACTGTGAAAGGTCACATATTTTACCCTTTTAAGACAAGTTTATATTGGTCTCAGAGGTCCCCAAAACATGCCTGTGGAATCTGCTGCTGAAAAAACACTCCAGTAAAGGGTTTTTGCATGTCTAAAAACCCTCTGTTTCAGCCCTGCTCAGAATAAGCTGATTCGATGTCTGTGGCTTTAAATGTTACCGACCTGTCTGACTCTGCCCCTCTTGGGAACTGGATGTGGCTTTCCTGATCCTCAGCTGGCAGCTGAAAGGGGTATCAGGAGATGAGGGTGGAACTTTCTTCCAAAAGGGGAGGGCCAACCGGACCTGGGGGCGGTGCTGACTCTCCACATGACATCATGAGGGGAAAATCTGAGAACGGCTTGTTTCAGCACACATTTTCTGAAAGGTGGAGAAAGAGAGGGGGGGGAGGGAATGGATTTTTCTGGTACTTGAGAGGATTGTGGGTAGGCCAGGGGCACATATTTTTGTTAGAAATTTTTTTTTTTTTTCATAATATGTCCCCTTTAATTTAGGTGCTTTGGGTACAGTTCTCTCATGCTGGCCACTGGACCTTCAACATTACAACTCATGGCAAAGAGCACCCTGAAACTGAGCTACAACATGGTGGCCAAGGTCATACAGTGTTTTTTCAAAGTTGACCAAAGAAGCTGAGTCCTCATGCTCTGCATCATATCCAGAAGTTGGCTTCAAAAAACATACCCATGGTTTCCACCAGCATTGCTGCAGAGGTTGAAGAAGCAGGAGGTCAGTGTGTTAGTGCTCAGACTATATGCCGTGCACTGCAACATGTCGGTCTGCATGGCCGTTGTCCCAAAAGGAAGCTTCCTCTGAAGCTGGCTGACAAGAAAGCCTGCACACAGTTTGCTGAAGATAAGCAGTCCAAGAGCATGTAGTCCTGTAGTCTGACCAACTCAGATAATCCTGTTTGGCTCTGGCCCCGGTGAGGATACCAATATGCCTAAAGTCAAGCATGGTGGTAGCGTGATGGTCTAGGGCTGCATGAGTGCTGCTGGCACTGGAGAGCTGTGGTTCACTGAGGGAAACATGAATTCCAACATGGACCGTGACACTCTGAAGCAAAGCATGATCCCCTCCCTTTGGAAACTGGGCCACATGGCAGTTTTTCCAACATGATAACGACCCCAAACACACCTCCAAGATGACAACTACCTTGCTGAGGAAGGTGAAGGTGAAGGTGATGGAGTGGCTAAGAATGTCCCCAGACCTAAACCCAATGGAGCACCTGTGGGGCATCGTCAAGTAGAAGGTGGAGCAGCGCAAGGTGTCATCATGGAGGAGTGGAAGAGGATTAAGGCAGAGCTAGATAACAACAGTGCTCACATGAAATGATGACACTCTGGGCACAATTTGGACATGTTCACTGTGAGGTGGCCTCACTTGTGTTGCCAGCTATTCAGACAATAATGACTGTGTTGAGTTATTTTCAGAGGCCAGTAAATCTATACTGCTATACAAACTGTACACTGACTACTCTAAGTTATATCCAAGTTTCATTTCTATAGCATTCTCCCTTGAGAAGATGAAATAAAAAGGTTGCTGAAATGTGAGGGGTGTACTCTCACATTTCTGGGGTATTTAGACAACATAGTTTTAACATTTTGCTTTTATTTACCACACAAAAATCGAAATGACATAAAAACAATGTGTGACTGGTGTAGACTTGCAGCTTTTATTTCCACAAAAATATGGCATTTACTGTTCAGATTCACAGCCATTTATTCAGAATACCTCAATTATCACAGGCTCTAAAGTACCGAGAGATCAGGAAAAACACCCCACACACTGCAGAGCTCCAAAAATCCACTAAACAAATGGTGCAATAAATGACTGGGATTTTTAGATCCCTGCATTGTGCACATTTTTTTACTAATGTCTTTAGTTTTCTCAGCTCAGCACCTGCCCACTTTGGTTTGGATGTGCGTTTTAAGACTTCTTCTAAAGTGGGGTGCAGGTAGTTGGGCCACGTCCCATGTATGTGGGCAGCCTGGGATCAAGTCCGACCTGTGTCCCTTTCACTGCTCTTTCTTTCAGCTCTATCCACTGTCCCATCTCTCCAGTGAAGGCAGAAAGCCCTAAAATAAATCTTAAGGAGGCCTCCTCTAAAGCACGGGTGTCAAACTCGATCACAGCAGGGGCCAGATTCTGGATTTAGGACTAACCTGAGAGCTTAATGGGTCGACACTGAACCATAAACTGTCAACCTCATTTTACCAGGAATAACATATGAACATTTTTTTTTTCATTTTGAAATTAAAAAGTCAAAATAATTTTTAAGGCTCAAAATTTACATTTCTAAAAGGTGAATGAGAAAGAAAGTAAAAATTATGAGTTTAAAGGGTCAAAATATGAGCTGAATTTTATATTGTTGTCTTAAAGGTCAACATATGGGATTTAAAGCCAACATTGGGAATTATAAGATAAAAAAATGAGATAAAATTTGAAGTAATGATTTTAAAAGGTCAAAATATGTAAAATTGTGCATCTTAAAAAGTCACATTATGAAATGAAAAGTCAGAATCTGAAGTTTCAGTCTCAATTTTGAGCTGCAAAATGTAAAATAAAAAAATGCAAACACAAATTAATCTCCTTTTCAGCATTTCTGACTTTTATCTCATTATTTTTACTCTTCATTTTTTCAGATTGTTACAAATTAAGGATTTTTTCAAACATAAAGGTTAAGTTTACATTTTATACTGGAGGAAACCTGCCGACCTCATACTGGTGGGTCAGTTATTGCAGAAATATGATATGACCTTGCGGGACAGATGTAACTGTACCCCAGGCCGGATTTGTTCCCCAGGTCTTGAGTTTGACGCCCCTGCTTTAACGTAGCTAGACAAACTAACGTTAAAAATATAACCACAATGTTTAATACTTGGATTGAAGCTCTCTACAGTCGATGGTTTCCTGAAGTTTGGAGCCCATGATCATTACTAAATTTTGAGTTTCCTCCCTGGAGATGCTCTGCCACGCCTTAACTGCAGCTGCCTTTAATTGCTGCTTGTTTGTGCGTGTTTGTGCCATCAGTAACTGAAAAGCTTGCTCTCTCAGGTGACTGGCTCAGCCTTTGAAAAATATTCAATTTCCTTGCATTCAGAAACTCTTGGGTTGCTTCCCAGTATATTTTGGGTCATTATCCATCTGCTCTGTCCTGCCAGTTTAGCAGTATGTGGCTGAATGTGAGTAGAGAGTATAGCCCTGTACATTTGGCATTCTTCTTACTTCCATCAGCAGTCACATCATCGATAAACGCCATAAAGCCCAACCCACTGGCAGCCACACATGCCAAAGCAATTATACTGCCTCCACCATGTTCGACAGATAATGTGGTATGTTTTGGATCATGACTGGTTTGTTTCCTTCGCCATACTTTTCTCTATACATGTATCTAGGTTTCCTCCATCCAAAGAATCGGATTCCACGCCTGGGTATGTTTTAATCCTCAGGTATTTTCTGATCAAGTCTAATCTGGTCGCTACTTTGTTATAAAGCCTCTGTATTTACATTGATGAAGGCTACCCTTGATTGTAGACTTTGACAGGAGTATTCATGACTTGTTTTGAATTTATGAAGGAGTTTTTCTTCAACAAGGAGGAGATTCTATGATCATCCACTGCAGTTGTCTTCCAGGCCTTTTCATGTGACTGAGCCTGCCAGTGCAATCGTTTTCTTTAGGAATGCACCAAGCCGTTGATTTAGCGACTACTAACATTTTTGCTGTAAGATTTTTTTTTGCCTCATTATGGCCTTCCTCACTTGCATTGATACCTCACTGGACTGATAGCTGTAATGGCTGTAATTACCTAATGCTACATTTCTGTGAAACCCATTATTATAAGATATGATTAACTCCCACAGAGTGAGACATTTATCATGGACTCTTCATTCACGCTGCAGCCATAAGACAACATTTAACAATGTTCACATTAAACCCCTTTTACACAAGACATTGAGGATTATTAAATGCATTCCCTAAAATTCTTGAATATAAACACCATTACATTCTTAGAGTACCACTGCAAAAATGCAGAGAGAAGCTCAGTTTCGTGCCAGCATTTGCTGCTACTTAGGAGCTTTACAGACAGTGATAAATTAATTTCATAGCTGTTCTGTCTACAGCAGGAAACCCTGGACCTCTTACCGGGGGCAGCAGTTCGCACAAGGTAGCCTGGGTAGCAACAGAGCAGCATCATTGGAAAAAAGCTGAAAGTCTACGCTTCAGTCACATTTTGAATGTTTTATTTCAAATCCAAATGGTTGTAAAAATAAGCAAAATGATAAAAACGGCCACTGTCCAAATTCTGGAAGTTGTTTGGCTTGTACTACCACATATGTCATGACCCCTTACATTAAAATGTGCAGTGTTTTGCAGTTTATTATGAAGTTGTGCCTTAAACAACCTGGTTTGTATTATTGTTTATTCAAGCACATTACAGAAAGATCATATTGTAGTTTTAAAATGTAACAACTCCATGCATTGTGCTTTATAAACATTAGATTTCAATGAGATTTATGCATCAGTATGGTGACTATAACCTTAGCCAGTTCCAATCAGAGTAACCTCTGTTACTTGAGCGCAATCTTCTTGAACAATTTCCACACATGGTCATTTTAATTTAAGGGATTGTCTATTCCTTTTTGTGATACATAGATGAATAAGTTATTTAGTTAAAGCTACACCCAGGTATTTGAAAGCAGTTCAATATTCCCCCTTTTCATATAGCACACAGAGGTGATAATAAAAACATTGAGCTGAACACTTTGCCTCATTGCTATTGTTGCATTTACAATGTAAGAAAGCCCATCTTCTTGCTCTGCTCTGATAACATCCCTGTTATGATGTTTTGATGAGATAACCAGCGTGAAAGCAGCGGGGGATGGAAAAATCCCCGAGAGGAATAAACAGAGCAGTGATTCCGCGGCAGCAGCACCCCCTACCGGCCGCCCGCGTATTTTCCACCAGGCTGCGGTCCTGATGCTGAGGGAGGATGGTGAGGATGCTGCACAGAGCTGGGAGGGGGGAGTATAAACCCGCTTTTGATCGAAAAAAACGTGTCACAGTCTCTGTGGCGCAATGGAATAGCGCGCTGGACTTCTAATCCAGAGGCTCCGGGTTCGAGTCCCGGCAGAGATGTGCTACAAAGGGATGTGGCTTTTTGGATGAGAGGAAATGAAGTGATGGAGATGAAAAACAGCGCCGTTATATTGCTTTGGCAGCTTGGATGTAACTGACAAGGCAATAGAGATGAAGGATAGGTGGATGAATTGATGTCAGATGGATGGATGGGTCAGATAGTGCTGTGACAGATGTTTTTATTTTAGCTTATAGGGAATCTACTTGGAAAAGAAAGTGAGCAAGCTTGTTACTGTGCAAAAATAGGCTTCGTTACACTGGCAGAAATATAGCAAGCTCAACTACAGCCAGTCATTTACAACAATTATTATTATTATTATTATTATTATTACTATTGCGCCAATTCCCTGTTTTGTCAAAGCTAATTTTGTATGTTTACTTCGACAGCTCTGCACTTGAAATGAGACATAATTTTCTAAATTAAGAGGTAAATTTTGGACAGGACCTTCTTCAGAAGGATATTTTTAAACTGAAAGCGGTTTTCCAGGTTAAATAAATGCTTTGTTGTTAGAAAAGGTAGCTTATTTGGATGCTACCGCATTACTCGATCAATAAAACAACAAAGCTAGGCTAATGAAAGCTATTTGATTCAGAAGCAATGACAAAGCAGCCACAAAGGCTCTGAAAATGTAGTTTCAGCCCAACAGGACGCTCAAATGGACAGATACTGGCATCCACAGATGTGTTTATACAGCAGAGGTTCATCTCTCTGTCTGAGCTGTTATAGAAATTTCACATTCAGCCTTTTTAACTCGCAAAGGTCACCGCTTTAATATGCAGATTTGCAACGGGCATAAAGCCTGAAACCTGAGCTCCAGTGTGGCAGCACAGCGCGAGCTTCATTACCAGCCCATTACCGTCCAGGCTGCACGCGCAGGTCCGGGTCTCATGAACGTATCATCACGTAGCTGAGCACCGCAGGACGACACGACACAGCGCCGCCAGCCAGAGCACAGACAGTGTGAAAGTCAATGGACGCGCGCGCACGCTCCTTCCCCTTGCACGCGCACAGCACCTGGGGCTGTCCACTCATTTAAGCCACAGCTAAAGCGTCTCTGTTTTTTTTCCTCCATCGCGGCGACAACAACAGAACATTTAAAGCTCTTTCCGTCCTCATAACAAGTGTTTAATGATGCCAGATGCTGCTTCTAGTCTCCCATTTGGTTCAGAGAGAGAGAAAGAGATAAAGACTCTGCTTTACTTTGAACATAAAGGCCAGGAAATGGTGTCATCTCAAGACTGTTGTATGCAGATTCTGTGTTGAATGATGGGCTAAACTACACTGTGCCTGTGCAAGCAGGGAGTAAGCTTTGCCATTATGTATTTTTAATTTAGTGAAATCAGTGTGGGGGCTTTCAAGAACCCCTGAAGGTGGACTTCAGCTGGGAAAAAGCTACTTTATCCCACTCACAGAAGCCCTAAGCAGCTCTATTTTTTCTGTTTAAAATGAGGAAAGCAGCTGCTCACTTGGAGATCACTAAAACCTCTCCACTCTCACCCCTCTCGGCTCCCGTAAGGTTTATTATTATTATTAATTTGTAGGGTGAATTCAGGGTGATTGGGAAGTGAGGTTAAACTGAGAAGTCAAAGAAAAATTGGCTTCTTCTCACATTTGCAGAGGTGGAAAGTAACTAATTACATTTATTCTAATAACTGTAATTGAGTAGCTTTTCTGGATCCTAGTACTTTTGAAATCAGTCATTTTACTTTTACTCATGCACATTTTTCAACATTGACAAACTGGTCAGTTGTTTTGCTTTGATTAAACGATACTGCAAAGCAAGGGAGAGTCCACATCACATCCCCAAAATGCTGTTGCATTACTCTCTGTAGAAAGTTGTGATTTAACAAAATAATCTGGCTTAAGATCCATATTCTCATCCTGTTCTTGCCAATAAGGAAAGATCATACTTCTCAGGAGTTTCTCAGTACTTGGTCCTTGAAGTAAACTTTGAATCAAATTCTTTTGTATTTATTTTTAATATATTATTTTTATATATTGTATAGTTATATTATTATATTATTTATATTATCTTATTATATATATGTTTATATATTATTATTTTTAAAATATTATATTATAGTATTATTTTATTTTATTTTTAAAATATTTATTTTAATACTATTTTAGTAGATTTATAGGCCAGTAATTTTACTTCTACTTTAGTACAGTGGTTCTCAACAGATCCGGTTTGGAGCATGATTGCACCAAAATTAGTTGAAATATTGGTCAAACATTTAAATGTACCCAATTTCACAGGAAAACAAGGTCAAATCAAAGGTACTGATGCATGTTCAATAGGGACTTCAGGACTTTTGCCCCCATTTTTTTTTTCAGACACAGAGTCGTGACCCACTGAAAACTGCTCCGCGACCCATTTTTGGGTCCTGACCCACCAGTTGAGAGCCACTGCTTTAGTACATTTTAACCAAAGTAACTGTGCTTTCACTTGAGTGCAACAGTCTTGCACTTTTTTCCATCTCTGCCCACCTGATATATGAAAATAATTTTTTTCCACCTTTAGCACTAGCTGTGATACCACATCATGAAAATGTCCCACCCTCAGAGGTGACATCACATAGAGGGGCAGGGCAAACTGTTGGTTAAACCTACCAGTCAAGATGTAAGGTGAGTAAAATGACAAACACTCTCAACAGTGTTCATCTTAAGCTCATAAAGATGTGAAACCTGTTAAATTTCTCCAACCTTTAATGCAGAAGCAGATCTGAAGTTTTAAACATCCAGGGCTTAGCCAAAACCTTAGAAGAGGCATGTTCCCCTCAGATTTGATACCTACAAAGCAGCTAATGCGCCATTTTCAAGCCACTTTGATTTCAAATTAGGGCTGTCAAAATTGATTGCATTAATCAAAATTTATCAAGGTCTACAATCATTCACACTTTTTTAAACCACATTCATTTGCATTATCTATCATCCCTTTCAACACTTTGGTTAAGCCACGCCAGCGTCTCCCTGCAGCCACAGTGATGTGAAATAAGTCCACCACTGCACCTTGATGTCTCATTTCACTTAAAAGAGCTCACTGACAGCTCAGAGGACAAGCCCAGTCATCTACACCTTGTGTTATCAGACATCACCTTTTTTACTGCTCCCTTATTTCATTTTTAATCAATAACAAGCTCTTTTTTCCATGGTTAGGAGAGAACTGTCTTTCAGTCCTGGTCCTCCTGGTCTAACTTTACTTTTATGAGACCTGGACGTTGACTGATGGCCAGAAGTGTTGGCTAGACTTCTCTGAGGTCCATCTTTGTGTATCATTGGTATTACTGTAGCTAATGCTGTTGTGTTCAGGAGCAGGGATGGGAAGGTGCATGGTGCAGGAACGGCAGCTGTGCTTTTACAGAAACCTGGCGCTCTTTCCCAGGCCTAATCCAGCTCACTGCAAACTGGGTGCCCAGGACCAAATGGGCCGGTCCAGAGATTGGGGGTGGCCACGTGCTCCATGGAGGGGTGAAGAGATGGGACATGGGTCTGGCTCAGTCCTGGATGTTGGCCATCATGAGGCCAGAGCAGTACAGGACCAAGGTTGATGGTTGAAGTGCTGCTACGCTCCCATACCTGACCGAAGAACTTCAGTCTAGTTATAAAAGCAAGACTGTATCCAAACAGGAAGTCATTTAAGCTTAGTTTAAGTAAAGTAAAAAAATCCAAAATGATACAAAACCATTCTGAGATGAATTTCAATTAAAAATGATTTTTTTTGACAGCCCTAATACAAAATTAAATTTTGCATGACAAGAAATCTGTTCTTCATTTGACCAGAAAAGATGGTCCCACATGAATTAAACATTACATTTAGTATCTAATAGTACTCAAACTAAATTTATGATTTTTTAACCTTGAAACAAATATTGAACATCAATAACTTTTACTCTTTTTAAACAGGCTGTTTCTGTTTACATTCAGTGTAAAAGATGGAATGGGAAATACTTGTGAAAAAAAGATGAAGAGTTTAATGTGTTGTTAGAGTTAGAGATTTTTATTTGTTTTACTGCAGACTGCAGAATATTCAATATATATGCAATATATGTCATACTGCAATAAGCCAACAACTTAAAAATAAGGAAAAATATCAGAGCTGTCAAAAGATTAAAATCCTTAATAGTGATTAATCTCAGAATTTCTGTTGTTAATCACAATTAATCACATTCATTTTTACCACATTTTAGATTTCCACTACTTTGCATTCCTGGCGTTGTGTAATTTGTGATATTTTGACTTTCTCAAACTAAGAGTTATTGACGTCCTGTTTGGATGCAGATGTGCTTCTATAGGTCAAGAGTTCTCAACCTTTTCAGCATTCGGCCCCCGAAATAAAGGTGCCAGAGTCCAGGGACCCCCACTGTACCTGAAGGTTGTTGAACAGCCATTCACAATTAAGAATAATCATGTTAAGACTAGGCCGCACATAAGGGGGATGAATGTGAGGGGCCCATAGACGTCTGCAAAACCATGGTCAATTGTAAAGTGAAGCTGTGGTATCCATATTTCATATCTAACCTGAAAAATAACCACTCTTAGCAAGGAAACAATCTTTTTTAATCATTTGTGTAGTAAATAGCCTTGTTCAAAATGTAAATCCCCTTTGTTAAAAAAAAAAAAAAATAGTTTAAAATTGCTGCAATGGGTTAATAATGACAAAAAAGGTGGAAAAGGTGGTGAAAATTGATTTTAAAATTAACAGAAATGGGTTAGAAAGGGCAAAAATCACATAAAAATGGCAAAAAAAGGCAATAATGGGTTAAAGTTGAAAAAATGGGAAGAAAAAGTGGTAAAAAGGAGTTAAAATGTGGCTGAAATTGCTTTACATTGGGAAAAAATGGGTTAACTGAGAAGGCAGATATTGGCAGAAATTGGTTAAACTAGCAAAAATGGGCAATCACATGGTTAAATGGGGTTAAAATGGCAAAATTTGGGTGTAAAAGTTGGTAAAAGGGGTTTATAGTAGCATTTATGGGTCGACAGAGGCAACATGAAGCTTAAATGGCAAGAATGGTTTAGAAGTGGCAAAATCAGGCAGAAAAAAAGTGGTGGAAAGAGTTTAAAACTGACAAAAATGGGTGTTAAATGGTAAAAATGTGTTAAAATTGGTGGGAGAAATTATGAAAGGGGTAAGAAAAATGACAGAATTGGTGTAGAGTGACAACAGTGTAATTTAAAAATATTCTTGGTTTTTTTAGGGCAACTTGAGACCCCCTCTGGGTGTCTTGCAACCACCAAGGAGGTCCCGACCCCAAGGTTGAGAACCCCTGCAATAGGTAAACAAACTTGACCTCAACCATGGAAAAAGGAACTTTTCATGGATGGAAAAGGAAATAAGTGAGAAGGTAAATGTTTGATAGCACGTTGTGCAGGTAACTTCTGACTTTATCAGCGGGCTGTCTGAGTTTTTTAAAGTGAATGACACATTCAGGAGCAGTGGTGGACTTCTTTTACGTCACTGTGGCTGCAGGGAGACGCTGCAGTGGCTAACTCATAGTCTGATGAAAGCGACAATAAAGCATGCGATTAATTTCAATACATAAATTAGTGCACCAATTGGGGACCTTAATCACGATATGTGTGAGTTTTTTCTTTTTGCAGACTTCTGCCTAGAAAAAAACAAATCCTACGCTCCCATTCAATAACAATACAGTGACATAGCCATGCCCCAGTAAAATATGGTCAATGATATTTAAATTTCAAGCACTATTTGAGCTAAATTAAAGTAAATTTAGGGATAAAGGGCCCTCAGTAGGCTTAATCAGTCATCAAATGTGTCGTCTCAATCAGCCAAATGAGACTCCAAATATTGTTTTTTGGATCAGTTTACATTAAAGCGTTGGCTATTCCTCATTTTTACTTATAAAGAAACCTTTCTTTCTCTTGAAACTGATAGATAACAGCCTCAGATTTACAGAAATATATCACATGTGGGCTGTTTTTGTTAGACTTAAGAAAAGGCAGGAATTTGTCCCAGTATCCCTGAATTCACCCCATTTTTTCCATCACAATATGGAAAGCAGCTGCTTGCTTGAAGATCTCTCAGACCTCTCCACTCCCACCCCTCCTGATTTTTTTTTCTCAGAATTGTTATTATTTTATATCTCCCCTGAGCCCGCCTCCCTCCCCTGTCGCCATCACCACCACTGACTGATTGGGCTGTCGTGCGGCTGCCGCCATCCATGTTTAACCCCATCATGCCTCCCCACACACAGACCTAATCCGCCAGTAAAAACTAATCCTTAATCCGCTCTGGCAAGTTGAACAACCCCTCCCTCCTCCTCCCCCTCCTCCCCCTCTCTCCCTCCCCTTGTCCCTTGGATCCCGGTTCCCAAATGGGCTCTATGCATGGAATGCCAGAGCTGTATAGAGTCTTTGATAAAGTTTATAAGCATTCAAAACTGAATTCATAAGCCTCTAAACATGATGACGTTATGTCAGCATTATACAAATTCAGAGTTGATAAGAGATGGAGTCGCTGTAAAAGGGATAAAAAGAAGTAGTGTAGGGATGCAGGAACAGTCCCACAACTCCTCAAAGTGAAGACTCGTCTTTGCCATTTTGCAAATTATCGAGCCTAGGGGAAATGCAGCGGCTCTATCTGTGAGATAGGAGTAATAGCTGCTTAATATCAGTGATAAGAGACTTCATATGAGAACTGTGACAATCAAGTCTTTGAGGACTTCTGCGGCTTCATCTCAGGAGATATTCAGGCCAAAACCCAGAAGAAACTTCAGAAAGATACCAGAGCCGCTCAGTATCAACCCTACAGAGGAGGATTAGGACCTGGCCAGAGAGAGTTCATGAGAGGAGGAAGATGTGTTTGAACTCCACAAGAACGAGGACGGGAGATCATTAAATCACAAAGAAGTTTGAGACAAAAGTCCAGTGTGAACAGATGTAGCTGGTGTCCCCTTCACTGTGATTATGAACTAGAGAGACTTCCTCTGTTACTAAAGCTGAATGTGACTGAACAGTTTCATCGATTTATTTATACAAGGCATTTCTAGATACGATCACTGTCCTCCATTTTATTGTCTGAAAAAGTCGGCTTTCTGCTTGAAATTGTATTTTCATGTTATTCTTGACATTTTGGCTTTTATCTCAACATTTCAGCTTTTTTTTTATTTGCCTTTTCAGTTTAGCTGGTAAAAAAAAATGCCTAACAAGTTCTAAAAGCTTTGAAGTTTTTCTCAACATCAAACTTTTTCTTGACATTTGGACTTTTCCACAACATCTCACCCTTCATCTCAACATTTACACTACTTTTCTTGACATTCAGCTGTTTTTCCTTGATATTTGGCCTTTATCTCTGCATTTCAGCTTTTTTCTCTCACTTCTTCAAGCAATGTCACACTTTTCAGTTTTTTTCTCAAAATGTTGAATTTTTCTAACCATTCAATCTGTGTTTTAACATTTGGTCATTTTTGGCCCAGAGTATTTCACCCTTTTATCAACATTTCAGCGTTTTCCCCTAACTCCTCAACCTTATCCTCTAAATTATACAACCATCTCAAAACATCGCTATTTTTTCTCAATTTTTTAAATTTTTCTTCACCTTTCAACTTGTATCTCAACATTTTCTGACTTCTTCTCCACTTCTGGTCTTTTTTCTTGACATTCTACATTCCTCTCATCATCGGGACATGTAACTTTTATTTCTTGGCTTTTGGCTTTTTTCTTGACATTTTGAATTGGTCTCAACGTTTCAGCTTTTTCCTGAACTGTCCAACTTTATTCTTTAAATTGTCTAACAGTGTCTAAACATTTAATTTTTTCCTCAAAATTTTGACTTGTTTTCACCATTCAACTTTTATCTCAGCATTTAGACTTTTTATTTTGACATTGTTCCCTTTATCTTGATGCTCTGTCTTTGTTTCTTCAGATTTTGGCTTATTCTTGACATTCAACTTTTTTCCTCAACATTTGGATTGTTTTCTCAACTATTGCACCTTTTAATGTCGACATCCAGTTCTTTCTCACCAGTTTGGCTTATTCATTACAACTTTTTTAATATGGTGACTTGTGCCCTCTTATCCTCAACATTTCAACTTTTTTCTCTCCTTTTGACTTTTGTTGATGTGGACTTTTTTGACTTTCTACCATTTTCCATCATCTAGACCCTTTCTTTTGACATTTGGACTCTTCAATGATATTTTAACATCCTTCATACTTTTCTCTTAATCTTTTTCTCAACCTTTGGACTTTTTCTTGGCAGATGGACTTTTTTCCAGCTTGGACATTTGGACTTTTCTCCTCAACATTGCCTCTAAATTCACCGTTCTTTAACTACAACTCACACACAAGCTGTCTGTGCAGAATTCAGATCTTTGTGAAAACAAGCTTTTCAAACATGAGGACTTCATTTGGACTCTTACCTCAACATTTCAGCTTTACTGCCATTTCAACTTCGTATGTGGACATCTCAACATTTTTATTGACATTTAAACTTGTAGTCTGTACTGGACTTTTCCTCAAGATGTTGACTTCTACCATATCTTGATTTTTTCAAATTGAAAACTGTTTCCATCAACATTTAAACTTTTTGTTCACATTTAAAACTTTTCCTCAACATTTGAACTTTTGCTCAACATTTTCTTTCCTCGAAATTCTTTTTTTCTTTTACTTTCATTTTTTTCTTGACTTACAGACATTTCAATTTGACTTTTTTTGTTTTTTTTAAATCTCATTTGGACTTTTCCTTGACAGTTTCCCTCTCTCCAGTGAGAGAGAGTGCGCTGGGTTTGGGCTGGTGCGAGGCAAGGAGTGAGGCACTGGAAAAAAGGAGGACACAAAACGGTTAGTCTCGAAAAACACAGGTAAATTCTCAAAAAATGATTCAGTATGATCGTGTGAACTCAGAGAGGAGCTGAATACCGCTGGCGAGAGGCTTGGGATACTCTGGCGCTGAGGTGAGGCCGAGCAGCAGATTTGAAGGAGCGCTTGATTGCAGAGTGCGGCCAATCAGCCTTGGCGCTCGGGTTGGGGGCCCTCAGGGAAAGCACAGTGACGTTAGTGACCACAAACCACGACAGCGAAACAGGAACTTGTCAGAATAAAAACAAAATAAAACCCAGCAAAACAACGACCACCACATCTTCAAAATTTAAGTTTCTTTCTTGCCATTTTGACTTCTCCAAATACATTTTCTGTCCATAGTGGACTTTTTTGCATGACATTAGGATCTTTTCATGTTATCATTAGGCTTTTTTCTCATTATTTCATCTTTCCTTGACAGTTCAACATTATTTTACTCAACAATTTGATGGTTTTTTTTATTGACATTTTGACTTTTTTAAACTTTTTGAACTTTTTCCCAAACATTTCGACTTCCCTGACATCACCACTTCTTGATGCGTCAACTTTTCTTGACACTTGAACTTTCTTCTCAATGTCTTATTTCAGTTTTAATCTCAACATTTGGACTTTTCTCTCTAAATGCAGGCTTATTTCTGCTGTATTACTGATATTTTGACTTTTTCATCAACATTTTCTCTGCTTTGTCGACATTTCAGCGTCTTTTCTGACATGTCAACTTTTATTCTCTAAGTTTTGACTCTTTTTCTCTCTTCCTGGAGCATAATGAAAACTCCTATCGTCCTCCTCTGATACACCTGACCCTAATCCTCTTCCATACTGACCTGGAGATAGTCAGCAGGAAATCCTACTGTAAGGCATTACTACAGGAGATGATGATAGAAAGCCTGATAGGAGAGTGTGGACTCACCGTGGGGCATTATGGGAACATTATGGAGATTTTTCCCGGTATGTTGAGATCACACTTGTGTATCTCATGCATCTCCTTCGTGTTGCTCTCAGCCAGTAGGCCCCTGCTCTGGCCGTGTTATCCCGATGGTACGGGCCAAATCGTATTAAAATCCCCTCCCTCCCTCCCTCTCCTCCTCTCCTCCTCTCCTCCCCTCCCTTGTCCCCTCCCCTCCCTCTCGTCTTTCAGACAGACTGTTTTTGCTGCAGTGAACGGCAGCCGTGGAGAGCGAGCGAGGGAGAGATAAACACAGAGAGTAGAAGAGAGGAAAAGAAGACGAAAAACAAAGAGTACGGAGAAGGAGAGAGGAGATTTAAGGAGCAGACTGAGAGGAAGCTCGGGACTACTGCGCATCAGAGAACGGACCTAAGTGGAGACCTTACTGGAGACCAGCGGCAGCTGAAGCGACTCCAGAGGAGGATCAGAACGGTGTGTGGATGACTCTTCTTCTCTCTGTGCATTGCTTTGCAGTTTGTATGATTGTCCGGCTGTAGGGCGGACAGGAGACACCTGTCAGTGCTGACGCTTTTCCGTCTCCAGGAATGTGTCTGTGTGCGCACTCTGGGTAGGTAGGTGGCTGCTTGTGTGTAATCCGTTATATCTGCCCGGAGAGAGAGAGAGAAAGAGAGAGAGAGAGAGAGGGCTGTGTAATCCCTGCGTGTTCTATAATTTACTCTGGAAACGCGTTTTGCTGTGCGCTCCTCTCCTCTTCTTCTTCTTCTTCCTGCTCTTGTGGCTCTATCGCTCCGCCAAATAAAAGCATCACAACTAGCAGCCACCTCTCCCCACTCTCTAAATCTCATCCCATCAGCACCAGATCTTTCCTGCAAGTGCAGGAGCAGGTGTTGGAGAGGAGAGGAGAGGAGAGGGAGCAGGCTCCCGCGCTCCGTCGCAGCGATCGTCGCAGGCCACCACGCACGAGCTCTTTTTGTCATTCTTTTTACTATAATCATCGTCGGTAGTGCCCCCACTCTGCACCTACAACTACTTGAGTCAAATCACGCCCAGAGAGTCCGCGTAATTTCCCCATGGATGCACTTGTTCTAGTTTTGTTTTCATTTCTCGCCATCACTCAACAGGAAAAGGGCTGGAGCAACAATAAACACTCCCTACCCCTCCTCCTCTCTCTCTTTCTCTCTCTCTCTCTCAATCCCTTGCATCCACATCCCCATCCCACACCCCCCCCTCTCATTCCCTCTATCCCCGCCCTGTAACCGCCCGCCCGTCCCGCAGGCAACACTCCGGCAGCACCGCTCCCCCCCCCCCCCCTCTCTCTCTCTCTCTACGTTCACCATGAAAAAGGGAGCGTTTCGCAGATGGACCGAGCGCTCACCTCAGCTCAGGCTATTTTAAGGATTGTGCGCGTGTGAGAGAGACGAAGAGAGAGGTAGAGGAGTGACAAACAGAGAGAGAGAGAGAGAGAGAGAGAGTGCCTTAGCAGCTCACACGCACGTCTGCGTCCGTGTCCGGTAATGTGCAGAGCGCACCGACTATCCTCAGCAGGCGACAGGTGCATCCCTCCACCGCTGCTGCTCTCTTCCTCGTCTTTTACTGAAGGCAGCACGCCTCCTGTACGCTGTTTCCACGAAGCAGCAGTGAGTTGAAGCAGTCCAGCTGTAACCAGTGGACTTCTGGGAACTTGTGATGACGCTGTTTGTATGTACAGTTAAGTAGAGCTATAGTGGTGGATCCATTTAACTGTCCCTGTTCTAGTAGCTACACAAACACTGGCAGAGAATCGATTTATTGATGGAAGAATGACCATCTCCATCATGCCAGATGGTGATATGACCAAATGACCCCTTTCAGCTAGTTAATGCTTCACCTTTTCCAGCTGACCTGCTCCTAAGTAACCATCAGTGAAATGTTTGTTAAATAGCAACAACATGGACTACATTTACAGCACTGTTCATCCAGTACACTTTATGATTTACTCTTTATACTAACTGTAGTATTTATTCAGCCTTTATAAAACAAGGTTAGTGCCATCAAAACCAGAGACCCCCTTTTCAAGGAAGACCTGACTAAAACTGGCAGTAATACACAGTTTCAGCTCCTGTTCAGGTGTGTTGGTTGTTGAAAGTCTTCTTTCCTGCCATTCTTGGGCAGGTCTGCCTTAAAAGAGATCTCAGTAGTATGTTGTTGCAGTGGGCCCTAATAACAGAGTCATTTTGTAATAATAGCTGGTGAATATCTAGTATTTTTTCCAAGAATAAGATGTAATAACCTTGTAATAAGGGGACATTTTGCCAAGTCATATGCACCTAATAATAATGTATTAATTATCAAATATTTCCTTATGGCACTGTGGCTCACCCTAACTATCTGAGCCTATGCCTTACCCTGATAATATTGTGGCAATTCCCTTGTAATTAAGTGGTATTTTAGCCTAACCCTTACACTCTTACCCTACAGTTCTCTGGTAAATAGGTGGTATTCAACCCTACCCCTACCCCTAACCCTCTAACCCTAACTCTTGTAATACTTTAGCCATTCTCTGTTAATAAGGTGGTATTCAACCCTACCCCTTATCTTCTAACACTTCTAATACTTCCATTATTCTCTGGTAATTAGGTGGTATTTTACCCTCACTTTAGACCTAACCCTCTAACCCTAACCCCTGTAATGACTGTTTCAATTCTCTGGTATTTAGGTGGTATTTTACCCCAACTTTAAACTTAACTATTTAACCCTAACCCTCATAATGTTGTGGCAATTCTCTGGTAATGAAGCGGTGTTTTACTCTAACTCTAACACTCTTATCCTAGCCCTAATCCCTGTCATACTTTGGCAATTCTCTGGTAATAAGTTGGTATTTGACCCCACCCCTAACCCTCTAACCCAAACACCATGTAATATTTTGGCATTTTTCTGGTAATTAGGTGGTATTTCGCCTTAATCCTCAATCCCTTACCCTCACCCTCCTAATATTGTGGCAATTCTCTGATAATAGGTGGTATTTTACCCGTAATTTTACCCTCTAACCCAAACTCAAACGTACTTACTGTTGAGGATATTCACAGGTATTAAGTAGTATTTTACCCTAAACCTAACCCTCTAGCCTTAACCCTCCTGATATTGTGGCAATTTTCCGACAATTAGGTGGTAAGTGATTTGTCAGAAATAAGATTATAATTTTCCACGTAAGTTTCTTGATAATTCCAAGTTAATTTCTACATTTTGGCCCACACTAAATAGTTTTCAAGTAATTTTAAGGGTTAGAATTTGGGGTTAGGGTTAAATGCCACCTAATTACAAGAAAATTGCCAAAATATTACAAGGAATTATTTGATAATTTAGACCTTATCACTAGGTAAATATGCCCTTAACAATCATATTTCCAAATTATTTTAGTAAAATGCCAACTTACTGCCAGGTAAATAACACCTGATTCTTGAGAAATCACTACAAAGTGACACTTATTACTGAGAATTAGTAATTAGGGCCCACTGAAATAAAGTGTTACTGAGAGCTCTGATCTCAACGGGTCTGACCTGGCTTGAATTTCCTTCAGGATCGATTAAGTATTCTCTTACGTGTCTATCAAAAGGTTAAGTAGATGTTATGATGCATGCTATCCCACTGATCTGAAAGCAGACGACTTCCTCTCGCTGCCGGACTTCTAGGTCAAAGCTTGGCGTGGAAACTGTGGAGCATGTGCAGAATGCCTAGTCCAGTTTGCATCCCAGAGTAAACTGATCTCCGATGGTGTTATTTAGGTGTGTAAGCGCAACTTTAATACGTTTAATTTAGGGCTGTCAGCATTATTGCATTAGTTTCAATGTGATTGAGGTCCATAATTAGAGCATTACTTTTCTTTCAGTTGCAAGTCCACTACTCCTACGGTCTCACTTAAAACAACTCACAGACAGCTTAATGGACAAGTCAAAAGATATCAAATAATTACTTTATTACTGTTCCCGTATTTACTTTTCAATCCATAAAACTTCCTTTTTCTGTGGTTAAGTTCATTTTTAAAGTCTTTGATCTACCTATAAAGCAGGTCTGTATGTTAACAGGAAGTCCATTACCCTTTGGACAGTACAAATATCCCAAATGAAGCAAAGGCATCTTTAAATGTCTTTTTAAAATGAAACCAAAAGGAGATTAATCATGATTAACTATTGAAATTCTTAGATCATGTTAAAAAAAAAGAAAACTCTGTTCGACAGCCTTAGTTCGGTTCCAGCCAGACTATCTAAGTCCAACTGTAGTTGCACTAATGCATAAATTAGACTTTCCAAAGAGAACATAAAACTTCATGCAGTTTGCTCTAGAAAAATGAGACTCCTCCACCAGAGGGTGCAGTCTCTTTGCTGCTGTCCAGCTGACACTCAGCTCCCATCCATCCATCTATTATCTACACCACTAACTCTGTTTGGGGCCACAGTGGGCTGGAGGCAGGCGCCACCCTGGACTGGTCACCAGTCAATCACAGGGCTGACATACAGAGACAAACTACCAGCCATGCTAACATTCAAGCCTCTGGGTAATCTGCTTGAATGTTTTTCTACACCACTCAGCACTTTCCTGGTGATTTTGGCTGGCGTTGCAACATTTGGTCTACATCTGTAAGCTTCATGAAATGAATGCAGAGAACGAACAGAAGGCTCCGTTTCAAATGATAATCACATATGAAGTTTAAAAGCACAGTGCAAAGGTTTGCTAGTTTAGCTTGCTGTGCTAAATAAGCTAGCATCTATGACTGACAAGACACAGGGATTTACAGCTAGATGGTAACAAAATGTACACAAAGCTTATCAAAGGATGTAAAATGAAAGGATGAGATTGAAAATATTTAGATAAAACGCCTGATACTCAACTCTCCGGCAGGGAATCATGGGCCTTGTCCCAAACTGCTGACCTCAGCACTTTTATGATAAGAATAATCCACCCTGGTACTTTTCTTAAATGATGCCCCGCCCCTTTCTGGGTGAAAACTTTCCATCAAAATGAATGGTGGTGAATGGGAAAGATGAGCTCTTGAGGATTTAAAAGCTTAGAAAGACTTTTCTGATGAAGGACTGGTATCGTAACACTATGGGATAACCCAAATGATCGGTGTGTATGAGTGTCAGTTCAAACTCTCTCCAATAAACAGGACAGATAACCCCATCTTATGACTGGAGATGTCATTAACTGACATCACATAACTTATGTGTGTATTTTAACCATGTTAAATGAGATGGATATGAACTTTTAAACCTTGTTTATAATTCAGTGATTCTGTTAACAAGCAGTCAGACCACAGCTCCTGCTGTAGCTGAGTACTAGCTGGCTTAAAACCAGAAGGAACTCAACATCTGACCACTTTACTCCTCTCTATTTTCAGCCCAAAGCCACAGAGCTCTTTTTATATGCTTCTTTGTCATTTGAAGATAAAACCCATTTAATAAACTGTGGCTTTTTTGGTTGGTTGAAGCACAAAAGGCATTGCAAATGCTTTTAATTGTGTTGTTACCAGTGTATTCTGATCTCCAGACTTGTTTTCACCCACATAGGGATGACGCCACCTCAGGAGAGCCTAAAGAGATGCTCCATGTTCTTATCGACGCTAAATGTGCCATCGCAGAGAGTGTGGAGTATGTTCCAAGTTAGTAGTTTGCAATTTGGGGTTTCCTAGAAGTCCCCAGATGTACACGGGATCAGCAGAATTTTTAAGTATGAAATGAGAGCACACTGGTAGTACTGAGATTCACAATCAGTGTGAAAAAATGTAATAGCGTGATTAATCGCGTGCTTTAACCCTGTCAGCACATTTTGATTAACACTGCAGCCTCCTTTTATTAGATACTTGCCTCACTCATCTGTGTATCCATAATGTTAACTGATTTTTATTGAGTGGTATCTCCTCTAAAGCTCAGAAAAAAGGTTTTTAATGAAGCCATGTCCCATTCAGCCTGAATCCACTCTGCTTAGTGCACAAATGAAAATACTTTTCAGAAGGTCGACATTTCAGCATATGAAAATTTTTTTTTGTTTTTAATTGGTTTGGTGTAGGATTCTAAACAGTCAAGGCACCCTTTAAGATTTTTAAAAATCTGCCTCTAAAATACTTTTTAAAGTGCCTAGATTTTCACAGAAAGGGTGTGTAGAACTTAAAAACAAATTTTTGCCTACTGATCAAAGTGAAAAAAAGAAAAATAAAAGACAAGTATGATTCTGCACAGTGCTTACTCGCATAAGCCTATTCATTCACAGACCAAAACTCTGATATGCCCTGGCTGAGAAAGGCTGGTCTATATTAATCGCAGTAATTGTGATTAACTAAGGTCCACAATCAGTGTACCAATTCTTTATAAACTGCATGCTTCGGTTTAGCTAGTAGGGTCTCCCTGCAGCCACAGTAATGTAAAATAAGTCCACCACTGATCCTTAAAGTCTCATTACACTTTAAATACTCAGACAGTTCAGTGGAAAAGTCAAAAGTCATCCACACATTGTTTAATCAAACATTAACATGTTCACTGTCCCCTTGTTTCCTTCAAAACATATGACCTGTTCCTTTTCTGTGGTTAAATTTGTGTCATAATCTTTGTGTCCTTTAAAAACCGGCATGTATCCAACCTGGTACTCAGATATCCTTAGCTTTAAGCTGGGCATACATTTTGCAGGATTCATCTTACTCAGAATTTAGAGTCACACGACTCACTTGGAAGTTGCACTGCCTTTCAGTCGGATCAAGCATCGTTTGTCATGCTATGCACAGAGGGATAAAACAGCTGACCATGACCTGACTACTGCCCAACCAGCTGCTCCTGATTGGTCAAATGGATTTCTGTCATGTCTGATATTTTGGTCGTACAACTCGAGACACTGCCACAGTTAGAGCAGAACCACGAACGGAATCCTCGACTTTGGGACATTTTCCTTTATAAACTGTTAGACAGCATCTCAAATCATCATGACAACAGCAGTAATTATTTTCAAAAGCCCCCCATTACAAAGAAAATAAACGAGAAGGAAGTATTCCTACTTGCAGACCTCCAACTGACATGGATAGTGACAATATTTGCGTTGGATAGAGAGAGCTAGCGAGTGAAAGAGCGGGAAAATCCACAGACTTTTGTCACAGTCCGTCCTGACTTCACAAGTGTAGTGTAGGCAAGCAAGTGTTGTACTCAAGACTGCACTATCCGAGACCAAGACTTGCCTGAGATCAGATTGCATCAAGACCAAGACAAGACCGAGGCTTTTGGGGGTCAAGACTGAGTCAAGACCAAGACAAGACCAAGACCATAAAAATCAGTTTTAAAAAACCATGACAAGGTTGAACATTTAAAAGCATTCTCTCTGTAATTTTTAACTCAAAAAACTCTGACTTTTTGCTGGTATAGCTATTTGTTGTTTTAGCAAATACTACTCCTTATTATCACATTAATAAAGTCAAAGAATAGCAGATCAGTGCTGCTCTTGGCCGGTCTTGATGGAAAATCCTGAGTCCAAGACCGAGTAAAAATGTAATGACCGAGTCATTCAAAATGTGGTCAGCAGGATGGTCATGTGTCATAATGGACTGAGTCGCACATTATGAGCTGACATTCAGCCTCAACTGTTATAGAGTTGGCTCGAAATCTCACAGTTTATACCTGGCTTTAGACAGCAGAAAAATAAAAAAATATTCAACTACAGTTTTAAATGCAAAAAAGTGGAATTTAAAAAAGCAATTAAAAAAGATGCAGTTAATTGCAATTAACTACAGAAATTCTGCAATTTATCAGGATTACAAATTTTGATTGTTTGACAGGTCTAGTTTTGTTTAATAACACTTTAATGACTACATAGCTGTATTCATGATGAACATGCATTGCATTTACAAACCAGTGGATTTGCTAGCTTGTTGCTTTTCTAACAAAGCTCCAACCAGAACTGCATAAATGATAAAGTCACTTAATATGCAGATGACAGACTTTTAAATATGGTGGAATGGCATACTAACCTTTAGCTTAGTATGTGATATGAAGTATGATGTTTGCAGGAAAGGGCTGGAGGTGAAACTAATTTAACAGTGTGGAAATAACCACAGAAGAAGAAAATAATGGAGGGAGTCGTTTCAAACTACAACAAAAGGACATCACAGAGGCCTGAAATCCTCTCAGTGTGACCCAGAACACACAATCTCCAGATAATTTCGGTTACTGACAGTCACAGATGCATATTTGACCCTGTTACACAACCCACCCGTCTTCCTTCACTCCACACGCACACAGCTTGTTAAACTAGATGAATAAATCCCCCTTTCCTCTTTTCCCTCATTACTACCCATAAGCCACCACAGCCATCATCAACGTTTGTGCTGAACCCCTCCTCCGCACCCTGCCTCTCTCAATCGCCTCTCACTATGGTATGACACAAGCAGATCGATGAATACCCATGGAGCAACGCGTGAGTAACGGGTGGGCCAAGCGTTTATTCAGCAGCAGCCAACCAATGGCAAGGGACGCAATTAGTGGCCAGTCTTCCTCGCCCTGCTTGTTTTCCTCATCTCTCCTCTTTCTCTCCCCGCAGGTGACACTCCAGAGCTCCTCTGCCCCTCCTGAGGATTCAGCGAGACAGGCGGATCTGTGCGTCCGACCATGGCCTTCCCATCAGCCCCCTCCGCATTATGGAGTGTCAGCTTATTGACAATACTATTCGCAGCTGCGGTTCACAGCAACATTGTCTACGGTAAGCACCTCTCCCTCTTTATCTCCCAGCTTCCTATTCTTTCTATCTCGCCGGCTCTCCCCGGGCCCCTGACCTCCCCGACCCGCTCTCTCTGTCTCCGGCGGTGCCCCTTATCTGTTGACTTGAGGCTTTTTTGTTGTTTCCTGTATTATGACAAGGGAATCAGAGAGCCGTTAATAAGCACATGGGACACTCCCACCTCCCCGGACCCCAGAGGAATTTTTGCCGTTGTTTTTGAGGAATGTGTGTGACTTGCACGTGGGGAGGACTTCACACACAAATATGAATACTACTGACCCTCACTGGAGTGGCTTGATAGCCCCATGACTCTATTTTCTCTTGCTCTGACATCTAGGGTCTGTTCGAATTGGCCTTTCTCCTTAGAAGGGTTCCTAACAGATGGAAATGACCTGGAAGCATTTGAGTGTCTGCTGCGACAAGAGCTGACTGAGTCCTCTGAAAGACGAGGAAAGGAGCTTCATTACTTCTTTTATCATCTCCTTTAGCAGAGGGTAAACTTGACTAGTGGTGGGCATGTAAAAGGAATAGATTTTTGCAACACTACCATCACCAGTTCACATGCATTCATTGTGTTGTACTGCACACAAGGCTCTAGTGATGCCACTGTTGGCATTCCAGTCAGTCCTGTCATTAGCATGTTTTGCTTTTGCCTTACGAGCCACTCGCCAACTAACCAAACCACCCATGACATTGTAATTAAGCAGGTAAAAAGTGTGCACTTTCCTCTCCAAGTTTGATTTCTGTAGTAACAACAACATACAGTGAGTGTGATCACTTTGCAAAGTGTCTATGCTGGCTTGTCTGAGGCTTGAACACTTGCTGCTTACTGCATTTGAATGTCTTTGTTTGTCATGAGCCCAGTGCTGTCGTAAGTCATCTTAAAACATTTTAACAGCTGTTAAAAGGTGTTTTAACTCATGACTTACTTGTTTTAAGTCCATGATGTGCCAAAGAACAAGGTTATGGCATTATTCGGGTCCTCTAGTGTAAAAGCCAAGTTAAATCATTGGTGAACACGCTATTCTTGTCAAGTTCTCCATGGCAACATCTGTAGGTGCTGTTTTTCTCAAAACTTGAAATGTGCTTTAGTCAGTAGCAGCGTTAACACACCTCAGCAGGTTAGAGATGAAACTTCTAATGTGTGTGCTTCTAAAATGTGTGCAGTTAGAAAGAAGTGACAGAGAGAGACAAAAACACTTTTATGTGATCTTATACTCAGATATGACTCAGCCATCATGTTTTATGGGGAGAAGGGCACTTGCAACTCAAGGTTGACCAGTATTGGTTATTCTGGGCCCATACGATTATTAGTTGTGCGTATCACCGTCATCTGGTATTTGTAATCAACATGCATTCGTCATGACAAAATGAATGTTGTTAATGTGGCAAAAGTAAAACAGCATGTTAAAGAAATAGGAAAAATATTAAATTTTACTCTAGTTCTGCCAATATGAGAAATAGCTGAGAGCAACACAGTAGCAGCAGGAAACAGGAAGTGATGCCACACACTCCCTGTGTCAGTGCCCCTCAGAGCTCTGTGTTGATTGGCTGGTAGCTTTGTGACATCAAGCAGGTCAGAAAGCGTTGTGGGCGGGACATTAGAAGAGACTGTATAGAGCAAACAAAACCAGAGGGGAAGACACATCTTGTAGTGGAGCCAAAGCACCTTTGAATGAATTGATTTTGGCCGATTATCTATAAAATAAAATAAAATGCTGATACCAATGATCTTCTAAATGCCAAATATCTGCATCAATAATCAGCCAGGCCAATAATCTGCATATGTATTGTGAAGCCTTGTCTCTTTAATTTTGCAATACCATGACATAATACCGTTACCCTCAGGGGTAAGAGAAATACCATGATGTAATACTGAGGCTTAGACAGCTGTTTTAAGTTGTGTGTTAACTCATGACTTGCTAGCGTTTGGCCGGATCGATCTGGCACTGTGTAGTTCCTAGAGCACCTCCTCTTTTTGCGTTCTTTGTAAGGGATGGAAATAAAGCAACATGGGATCAGCACATTCATCAGAGTTTGTTGGTGTAAAGCAGAAATCCCTCCATTATAAGGATGCAGTTCTCCTCTTTAGTGTCAGACTTTGGGACAATAATCGACCAGGCCAGTAATCGGTCTGCCCCATAATGAGGGGCAGATTGAAAATGCATATTCAGGTGTTAGCTAGGGGTAATCAAGGCCATATCGCCCAGGCATACAATGGACCGTCCTTTATGAAAAAAACACAGGAAAAGACATTTTAAAGTGACACCCCTCTTGATCATTCAAAATGACCAATGTCACCATAAAAATATCATCTTTACTGAATAATAACGCTACTTTTCATTCAGATGGACTTGTTCCAGACGTGTCCCAACCTCCAAACAACCGATAGGGTAATATGCAATTGTGTCACTATTTTGGGATATCATAAAGTGATGTGGCAAAAGTTCAACCACTTCCATTAAAAGTGTGATTCTTCCTGTTTGATAATTTTTTTTATGTATTTATTTAACCTTTACTTACACAGGAGAAAAAAACTCAAAATCGTTTTCAAGAGTGTCCTGAACACGATAGGCAGCTAAATTAGAGACAAACAATGAGCAGCCATACAAATACAATGTCAAACCTGTCAAAACATTGAAAGATAAGAAATTACTATTAAAACCAGTATTTTTTCAGGTCAACTACAATCAAAAAACATTATTCAAAGCATCTACAGCCAGATGTGTCTGCCTTAAAGTTATTTAACTTCCTCTTGAAAGTGTTCAGAGAGATCAGCTCAGGTCTTTCTGACTTCTTACTTTATCGGTATCATGACTGAAGCATTAAAGCTATTGTTTCCAGCAGGGATACAAGGAAGGTAAAGAAGTTATATATTTGTAGTCTTTTATTAGCCCTTCATGTAGTTCCCAGAACAACAGCTGAAAGACAGAAGAGCTGTGTAGACTGAAAATGACTAACATCACAGAAAGAAGAGGAAGAAAGTAAAAAGTAGAAAGGATAAAAAGAGATAAAACAAGACGATTTAACAACACAAATACAGGAAAAAATATGAAATATAAAAACATTGTTTGAGTTGTAGGTTTACCGATCAAGAACGTTGAAATTCAGAGATATTAAACCTTCCAGATGTTGTCAGAAGTTCCTCGTCCTAAGGCAATGTTAGTAAAACTTTAATGAGCTCATATTTACTAAGGTTTTCACGTTTAATTTGCAGAATTACACCACACGGAAAATGCACTGGACAACAGATGCACATTTCATAGACCATCAAGAGTAAATTGTAGTTTTTCATATGGTAAACCCGTGTCACATCTGTAACATCTGCTTAGTGGAGCATTCAGATTCTCCCACCATTGTGGCTCTGTTCTCCCATCCTCTTACACCTTTCCTTGACCCTGTCATGGTTTTTATCGAGCTTAAGGACAAGTGGAAAGGAGAAGACTCTGAGTAATTTTTTTGAGTTTTCTAACAGACTCCTACAGTCACTTGCACAGCGGTACAAAAACAAGCTCACGCTCTCACTCCAGCATTCTCTCTTTCACCTGCTCAGCATCTGTTCCCTGCACATGTGCGCCAACTGTATCTGTGTCAGAGGTTCATGCAACCCGGAGATAAGCAGCAATCATCATGTTCTTTCTCCAATAGCAACACAGGAGTGTGAACACTTAACACCACCGTACTTTAGAGACACATGACACGCATCATGGTAGAAGCTGAACCTGTGATGAGCAGGGCGCCGCTGAAAGTGGATGGTAAGAGAGGATTTGATGAGAGAAGCACTTTGTAATGATATCATCCCTGCTGTGAGAACCGAGTGAACAGGAATACACTGTTCAGTGTGCTTTTTCCAATTACATAACACTCAAGTGACTGGCTGCCGGTAATACAACCTTTGGAGGGCAAACTACGCCGATGGCGAATGGTGCATCATGATTGTCACTCAATCCATAGAAAATTGATTGACGCAGGTAGAATCCTGTTGGCGTTTTCTCATTACATTCAGGATTTAATTGCATTGAGTGTTTGGCGAAGAACCGCAAGATGATCTAGCAGGCAAGAAAGAACCTAATAGACGTTCCCTGATTTGCATTTGCAATATATATTCTCAGAGGCTGCCTGCACTCACTCGTGCTCACCCACACAAATTCACCAATCTGAATACATCTTTGAGTGCACCATGCATGCACAGGCATGGACACAGAGAGGACACGTGTATGCACACACATAAGCACACCCACATTTACTCCACTTCCACTTGGTTTATCCACGTCAGCTGTTTTTACTTTCTCCTGAATTATGCATTCTTGTGTTTTCTGAGCATTTGTGGATGAAATGTGGGGAAGTGGAGGGCTGTCAGTGGGAGCTCTCAGTGGTCAGCGCTGTTAAAAGTGAGAAACGATCCGGCTGTGCCAAGAAGCGGGGATGAGGTCACTGCTAAACAAATGCAAATGTAGGCCTGTCAAGGCCCTGAAAGCTGCTGAAAATGAGAAATGCACAAACAATCTCCAGATTGAGGCGCTGATGATGAAATATCAATCTCTCATCAGACTGCTGACCCCGACCGTGTAGCTCGTCATTGAAACCCAAGCAGTGGTTCGTTATTTGGGTCGGAAAACGATTTTGGCTCGCATTCAGACGCACGTCACTTTTGATTAAGGTGTGCCTAGCAGGAGGGCTGACCATGCATGACCAATTCCTGCTTTGGTTTCACCTAAGCGCTGTTTTACATTATCATGTCAGTCAAGGAGAATAATTAAGCCTGGGACGTCTGACAGTGTTCAGGAGATGAGAAAACACGTCAGAGAGTGCAACTGAGAGGAGAAGGGAGGCAGGGATGGGAGTGCTGGCTTTACACTTTCACTGTGCTGGATGTAAACCATTAAGCTGTACTCAAGGTCTTTTTAGTCATTAATTTTTGCTATCAAAGCATAATCACAAACTCATAGTGACTGCACTGAAACAAGACTGATACCATTTCTACAGCGGAATCAATTAGAACCACTTTTCTCTAAAAACTGGAGTTGTTTCTTGAGCTGTGTAGGAAGGCAAATAGTGAAGTTAAAAATGCTTCATTTTTTAATTGGTGTAGTAAAAGAGTCGTTCTACTGGCATTGTTGCAAAACAGACAATGCATAGACTTTGTCACTGGAAAGCATTGATCCTAGCTACAACTGAACTTACAGAGCAAGCTCAACAATGTTAGTAAAACTCAGCATAAAGGCATCTATATATGTGTTCATATACAGTACAGAGCAGGACATTTAGGCATGTTTCAACCAGAAACTGAGGCTGAAAAAAGGCTGAGGGCACCATTGGGCAGATAGGAGAACTGACACAACCCAGGTAGTTTCCTGGATGTCTTTGCATATTACCATGGGCATGAGGACAAAATCTGTTGATATAATAAAGTCCACATTTTAAGGCAGTGGTTCTCAAACTGGGGTCCAGGGACCCCTGGGGATCTGCCAGCCACAGCTTAGGGGTCTGCAAAATAATTCAGAATAAATTATTAAAGTAATGTTATGTAATTACAAAATCAAGTGAATACATAAAGGGACCACAGAGCCATAAAACAACCATACTAAACCAATCACTCCAACATAATTCAACTTTGGGCTAATAAAAAATCAGATGTGAGATATCATGTAAATCAATTACTCATCACGCATTAAAAAAAAAACACAGAGGGCTTCTTATTTGGCTGCTCAAAGGATCCCATAAAGTAAGAAGCCACACTCAACTGGACAAGAGCTTGTACTGAGGTTGAAGAGTTTAAAATGCAGCATCTAGGAGTATGAATGACAGTTGATACATGTTTAATCAGCATGAAGGTTATGTTGGGGGCCTTGGAAAATGTTTTGCCCTGTAAGTTGTCTCTAGCTGCAAAAAGTTTGAGAATCGCCGTTTTAAGGGAACAGTGAGGGGTGGATGTGTTGAGTAGGCACAGCCAAGGGTACTGTCAGGACAGCTAGTAGAGGTGCCACAAGCACTTTGGCCCCAAAAACTACCGGCAGTCTCCGGGTGTACCACCAGGAATAAAAGATTTGGATTAAAGAGATGCCATCGAGCTTGTATGGAGCTTGACTGTGCTCCTCTAACCCCTGGGTTGTGGCATATCAGGCTCTGTAATAAATCTTTAGAACCCTGCATGCCTAAAATATATGGACATTACCATAAATATATGCCTTTATTTATACGAATGTGTTTATAGCATCAAGGTTAATTACTCCGACAAAATATATGACTAAATATCCTCATTGACAACCTTTTTACCGTGAGAAAGACAGGGCAATAATGAGCTAAAAATGGATCTCTGATAACAAAAATTATACCGCTGAAGCTGCAGGACAGACCTCTTCATTATCCTCGCTGATGAGTTCATGGTGTGATTGTGTGTCCAAATGTAATTGCTAGAAAAGAAACAGATAGCTCTCTCCTCTTTCCACCAAATGCTTGAGAAGTACATATATATAAATAAAGACTTGGACTGTATCAATATCAATATCAATAAAGGTCAGTTATCCTGACCATCCTGTGAAAGACCATCATTCAAGGACGATGTTTTTTGTTTTTATTAATCCATTTCAGATCAAGTGAGATATTTAGAAATTGGCGATATTAATGATACTGACAGTAATGTGAAAAACTTCCAGGCATGTTTGGGCCAAAAATTGAGGCTGAAGTAAGGCAGAGATGTGGGGAGTAGGCTGACTGAGGAAACCACTGGGTGGAAAGGAGGACTTACGCAACCCAGGTCATGCTCTGGATGTCCTTGCATTTTACCAGAAGAATGGGAAAACAATCTGTTAAAAAGATAACAAAGTCCACGTCTTTAGGGCACAAAAAGGGGTGGATAGGGCGAGGAAGTACAGTCTAGGGCAGTGGCTCTCAACTGGTAGGTCAAGACCCAAAAGCGGGTTGCAGATCCCATTTCAGTGGGTCGCGAATGTTTTTCAGGAAGAAAAATTTAAACCAGAAACTTCCAAACTGTGCACTTTTCATTAGATAAATCTGATTGGCTGAAAAATATCTTGCAATATCTCATTGAAGAGTTGATGGTGGGTCCTGAGGCATGACCAGTTGAGAACTACTTGCCTAGGGTACTGTCTGGGCTTGCCACAAGCCAGTGGTTGTGCTGTGGATGCTCAAGGACTCAATAACTGCGGCTGGTCCCAGGGCGTATTACCAGGGGCAAAAAGGCCCGGACAAAAGAGATGCCGTCAAGCTTTACCTTGACTTGTTTTCAGTCTGAGAATAACCGGACCAATCCAACTAATTTGAGGAGAAGGACGAGATAGCTACAGTTGGGCTTTAGTCTTACTGCAAGCTGGTAAATGACCGGTAAAGCTTAGATGTAGATATAGCGGTAGTTTTATCAGAACTGGTCAACATTTCTGTATTAAAAGAAGAGCAAAGAACCACACTGAAAGCTCAGTGGAATAGATATTTTTGCCTTTGAATGACTTGCTTCAGCAAGAGTTTGATCCACAGACTGGCTCCACTGATAGTGAACAATGATATAAGCTGCATGTGGAGCTGTCAAGTAGTTTGCTTCCACGGGCTGCAGATGCAACTGTGTCACATGTCTTATCTCTGATTGGGCCAGAATGAATGTGACACATGTCCAGTTATCCTCTTAGATGTTTTTTGGAGGGCTCTGCCCTTACCCACCACCGTCTATAGGGGGTTTCCCTAATGGATGTGAAATATATCCCATTCCAATGCACATGTGAATCAGTCTATCTGGCGTGTCAGTGTGACTTTTAATTGACTTTAACTGGGCTGAAATGTGTTAGAGTTTATGTCAACTACAGCTTCAACTATAAAGAATAAATTATTTAATATAAAAACTAAGACTCAGTCTGACATAGCTGTGAAAATCAGCACTGCACCACATATGGCTTCCAGACATTTGAGACATGTGGCAGACTGCAGCATTTCAGCTTCAGTAAATGTGAGTAAAGTGCAGAGCCCTGGTCCATTGCTCACATCTGCTCTGATTCATCTGATTGTTTTTGTTGTGACACAGCAATAGAGCCGCTAAGTAGAAGATGGAGCAGGGCGGGGCAGGCAGTCAGATAATGCCGTCATAATGGAGATCTCCATGCTAAGAGGTGCTGGAACAGAAGAGTCTACTTAGCATAAATAATTCAATGTTATGTATCGGAGGGAGAAAACGATTAGCTCAGCAAATCAATGCCGGAGCAGATGAGCCATCAGAGAGCAGAACTGCCCATCACAGCTATACTCAGAGTCCACAGTGAATTAAAAACATGCAGACGGGTTGTCTCTCTCCATCATTCAAACAAGCAAACAGAGAGAAAAAGCTTCCCCCATGAATTATGAGGTTGATTATCACGTCTTGACAGTTTAAATTCCCTTCAACCCTGGACTCCAAACTCTTCCCACTTCCACTGACATGTCTTCATTTACTGTATGTCAAAGTCAGGAAAAGGACAGCACTATAACCATGTATTTTCTGGTTTATAAAGTGGCCAGGCTTCCTTAGAGCGAGTGAACGAATTGGGGAGACACTAATTGCGCGCCATTTGACATATCCATTTCCACAGCTGGATGTGCAGCCATGCGCCGCGGATGGAAAGTGCCTCTCAGAAGGGCACAGATTAGGCATGCAATTGGCCGGCTGTGCCCTGGTTCTGTACTGCTGACCCAGTTACCTCAGGGCTTCTGTGGATTGTGGAGGGTCCGTACGCTGGAACTCTCAGCAGACAGCGTGTAGAATGGCGAGCTGCAGCTCCCCCATCAGCCACCTGGACCTCAGCTCCGTGGAAGCCTGATCCCGGACCCCAGGAGAAGGTTTACATTCGTGGCAAGGAACATGCCTAATAGTTTGTTTACCTCCTTAAGTTGTGCCTGTCGGTAGAAGTGAATGGAGCCTGGATGTTTCCAGCTGAGGCCAATAATGAATGAGGATTATAGGACTGGAGCGGAGTGGACCAATCGTTAGTGTGCTAAGATTTACAGGCAGGAGGGCTTGGCGTGTGTTTGTCTCTGCCAGCGGTTCACTTTATCCTGCAACAAAATGGGCTTCTTCCCCACCGGACCGGCTCTGTCTTGCTGGCTTCATGCCCACTTCCTGCCGTTGTTTACTGTTGACTTCCTGTGTGCCAAGATGGGGGAACATTTGGCTAATACACAGAATGGCTAGCACACAATAGCAGTAGGCGGTTTGGATGGGAGGCCTCCGCCTGTTAACAAGGCTGACTGATAAGCAGTGACTCATTAACAAGCCGAGGTACACAGAGCCTGAGGGAATTACCGCCTAGCCACTGTGACATTAATAAGAGGCCTAAGCTATTTTTCCATTTGGCTCCTCTGGCTAAACCACTGGTTTCCAATCTCAACCAGGGCTATTTACTGGCCCCAGTGCTTTTCCATTTGTTTCAGCCACTGGTTACCTGGTCCGACTGGAGTCGGTAAGATCAGACTTTTCAATGTGGGCTGCAGTTAATGACATCTGCTGCTTCAATAGAAAAGCAGACACTCCTCATTAGTTTGCTCTGGATTCATTCAGAAACATCTGGGGAGGAGACCAATTAATCCTCCTCTTACTGATCAGGCCAATTAATTAGCAATATGTTGATTTTTAAGAGGAAAAAGAGTGACATATTCCAGCTCATATCCTAGGTTTCAATCAATGAGACTGATGATGATTCTGACATAAATCCAATTAGGCTTCTAAATGGCACGGCACAGTATGTGGTGGAGCTACGAGCTACTGTCTCCTATTAGAATTTCAAATCCAAAGCCATATTACTCCCATTGTCTGGCATGTTTATTCCTACTGAACCTTTTAGTGTTCTGTCATCCGATCATCTCGGATCCTGATGGGCTGGCATTACTTTGCAACAGATTCCCATCTGGTGGAAAAACTATTATTTCTCCTGTTTAGTTTAACTAAGTGTCTTTTTCCTCCCGCACAGCTTGTAAGAAGATTCACAAAAGTTCTCTTATCTGTGATTTCTTCTAAGCAAAGAACAAAATTAAAAACACTCCAGAGCACTCTGGCCAAAACTTTACTGCTGATATGACAGGATAAAAAGATTAAATTTTGCTCTCAACAGCTCTTAAATATGCTTGATAAAGAATGACATGATAAAATCAATTGTTTAATTAGGTTTTAATGCATTTTTTCAATTTAACACTATAATAAAATTAATGATATGCACAGATGCATGACTTAATTATGGTCTAGTATAAGGTCAAACATGTAGTGCGCTACATCTTGCTGTGTGCCTACAGATGTCAATGCTGTGTCTGCACACTGCCCTGCAGTCTCATGCCCTTATATGGGCATAAAAGCGGCATTTCTTTATGCTAACTGGGAGAAATGAGCACGTTTCCAGCTTATGAGCATCTTGCATTCATCACCTTAAGAACAAAGATGGGAATAATTCAAAAGTTTTTGAACATGTCATGAATCTCATGTGGGTTTCTCTTGGTGACTTTCTTTGGAACAAATATAAATCCCCTGTAAAGTGAAATCCAAATTTTGTGTCTAAACATGCTAAATATACATGAGAATAAAGTTGCTGTAAACATGGGAAAACATTGAGATTTATTTGTGGATGAATTTTGGATTTAGACAGAATATTTTTTCACAAGTTTCATAGCTAGGTTTAATTTGGGCAGAGCAAAATTTCGCATCACATGATGTCAAATCTAGTCACCAGAGTCTCCACCAGGTCACCAATAGTGTCATAACAGGGGACAGAAAACAGACTTCTGTCTCTGCTCTGGTACGGGGCAAGGCAGCTTTAGCCATAGTGCACTCTAAGGTCAGGGGGAAGGCTAATTGCTGGAGTTCTTGTCTATTTTTCACTTGAAACAGATGCAGCAGGAACAAATATCTTACCTGCTGAAGGTGTGGTTTAATCCACATTTCACTTGTCTTTAGCCCCGGATGATTAAAAGAAGCCTGATGTGGCTTTGTCTCTCTCAAAGCAGCAATGGTTTATTCCCTTTCTCTGTTAGCATTCCGATGATGAATATCAGTAAAGTATCAGGTGATGAACACAGTCTGTTCCTGCCAACTCTTTCTGAATCAAAGCCTCCAATTAAAATCATCACTGAAGACTTTTATTATAAACGGCATTATCAGGAGATGGATAATTTCAGGAGCAACTGAACTTCAAAGACCTCTCATAAAAGAGAGAGAAAAGTAACTTCACATAACTTAGAAAATTAGATATTATTTTTATTTTACTCTATCTCGTGAATCTGCTTTCTGAAGCCTTCAATATGATTTAAACGTAGCCTCTTTGCAAAGTTTCTTGAGATAACATCGGTTATGCATATGAATAAGTATCGACTAATAGATTCTTCTTCCACAAAACATAATCTGAGCAAATCTGCTGTCACCTTATATCCACCCCAGACTAAAACTAGTCTAAAAGTATAAACAGAGCAAAACAATGATATTGAGATTAGCAGATATTAGCTATAAATATTAGCCTGAATTGGCAGTGAATATTGGTGATATATAAGAACAACTTTATGGAGATTTAGGCAGGACTGATGGACCTATGTTTGCTGAAGTTTTCTGTTTTGTTCATCCTTAAATCTTAAACTTTAAAATGCGTTTCAAGGACTCAAGTTGAGGGTTGAACTACATTTATACAGCGGTAGATATATCAGTATGTTTTATGATGAATTCCTAAATATCAGATATCTGCTAAAATCCCATATTGTGCATCTCAAAAATTATATGTTAAAATGAAATGTGACTAAAACTAACAAACATTTTAATATGAACGCTTGTACCAATTTGAAATAGCTGTCAGAATTTAACTCTGCATATGGCTTGCAGACATTTAAGAAATATGACAGGCAGCAGTGTTTTAATGTCAGTGCTAGTTGTAAACATGTCCCACGTTTCAGTCAATGAGACCGATGATGATTCTGACATAGATCCAATTAGGCTTCTAAAGCGTACGTCACAGTATGTAGAGGAGCTCTGAGCGACTGTCTCCTATTAGAATTTCAAATCCAAAGCCATATTACTCCCATTGTCTGGCGTGTTTATTTTCCCTCTGATCCTTTAAGTGTTTTGTCGTCCAGATCAGCTTCATGATTAGGAATTGGATCCTGATTGGCTGGCATTACTTTGCAACAGATTCACATCTGGCGGAAAACCAATTATTTCTCCTGTTCATCATGCCGATTAATTAAGGCGCTGTGGCTGATTGATTAAACTGCCAACAAAGCTTCAACCAGGAGCACTGAAGCCCTGGGGAGCCTTTTCATCACACATTATGCACATTGCTGCGCTCCCATGTCATCTTCATACAGCCCTTCAGACGTGCTGAAACACACATGCGTAAGCGCCGCAGAGAGGAACTCGCAGGTCCACCAGGCAAAAGTGTTGATAAGTAATTTGTGACTAAATTAAGCTGAATTAAAATGCAGTTTCTCCCCAGTATCAATGGATCTTAAAGGAATCAGGAGCACCCCGAACAAGACTCCATTAAACCTCATCAATCTGAGGCAGATCTCATCCAAGCGCTCTCGGGCTGTGTGAGATTACATCAGAACAGATCAATCTTGCCTGCTAGCATCATAATAACAGTGAATGCCATTTGGAAATTGAAAGGGAGAAGTGCTCTTGAGATTTTTAGCGAACAGCCTCCGCTTCCTCTTAGGTGCACTTAAAAGACACATCACTTCAGGTCGAGAAAAATTAGGGGACGAGCATTTGGGGAGCTGTCAGCTTTAAATCATCACTTCACAAAGACACGGTGGATTAAACAAACCTAACAACAATAACAATGCCAGCCTTGGAATAAATTATTTCAGCTCCTTTTCTGACAACAAGAGTCCTTATTACTGCGCTCTGCACTCGGCTGCCTTTCCCTTTGATCAGGGCCCTCACTCTCTACCAAAACCCCATCATGTCTCACTACCTGCCAGAATCCTCTGATGGCTGTTTTAATTGATTGCTGCAGGGAGGAGAGGAAATCACCCATCCTGTCATTGTTGCATGGATGGTCAAACCAATCCTAGAAAGGTGTGTTGTCGAAGCCATCACTGCTCGCCTTGCTGTGTGTGAAACTCAAACGATGTTGGGGTGCCGGAAGACGCCGGCGCACGGCTGTAAAAGCGCAGCACTTCTATTGATCCAGTCTGAGTGCTAAGGGTTTCCCCCTGAGCGCCGGAGCTCCACCAATGAAAGAGCAGAGGTTGCTCTTGTTTATTGCCTCTTTTTGATGATGCCATCAGTTTGGCTGGTGTTGGGTAGTGTGTCTGTGGGGGGAGATCTCAGCGCTGATACCACCACCGTAAAGCCATTTTAATTCACCTCTGTGTCGTCTGGGGAATTCTCCCTGGTGTGATTTCTGCTGAGGAAATCACCGTCCATTCACTGGATGGTGAGTCTTATTGAGCCCCTAACATACCTCTGTACCATTAAAACTGGTGATAGGAAAGTGTTGTGGAGCACATCTCCTGGTTGGCACTTCAGACTCTCATCGACAGAAATCCCACTGGTGAAACACCCTGCAGGATACGTGTTTTTCACTTTTACTTTGAAATGAAATGTAGCAATACCTTGGCAATGAGTCAACATGGAGCGCCCCAGTAATCAAACATAAAGCTTGTTTGATCATAAATGTGTAATCAAAAGGAGCATCTTTGCTCTGACAGGCAGCTGGAGCTTTATGGACATGGACATCTATTTTCTGAGCGGGCTTAATGGCAAAAAATGGGTATTTTTTCTAATCTCTGTTTACAGAATCCACAACTGAGAAACAGCGGGGGCCTTGATTGTCAGCATGGGAAATGTTCTGATTTCCAAATGTTATACGTTTGTTGTCCAAGCTGTAATGACTAACACATATCAGCAGGTCACACCACAAAAACAGTCCATATGAGCAGCAGAAAGCAGTCCAAAAGTTATCTGCTTTAATGACTCACTAGCTCCCATCAGTGCTAATCTAACTGTGATTTATTGATCTGTTTAAATGAATATCTGCGTTAAAGTGCAGCTGATAATACTTTAGGGATCAGGCATTTTAAAGGTGACATATTAAACACCTTGTTGGGTTTTTTAAACACAGTATGCTGTCTAAATGAAAGGAGATTTTTGACCCTGTATAAACCAGCTCTAAACTGCCTTTCTCAGAATGGTTGAATGTCGTGTGTGTCTCTTTAAATGCAAACCTACTCCTTCTAATCCTGCCCCTCTCTTCAGCAGGTGTGCCCATAGATATCAGCACATAGATGCTGCCTGGGGCGTAGCTAGGGTTTTAAGGCACCCAGAAAGAAAATTACACAGGGCCCCCCTATGTCAGCCAGCCAGGTTAAAAGACTGGTCATGTTACAAAATATCTATGAATTTTAATGTATTTTTGAGCTATAATTTCCCTTTTTTAAAGAGTGATATTTTTGCTATGATCAAATTAAATTTGCTTGTATTAATTTCCTCAGATTGGTTAATGTGTTTTTTAGCCTATTTCCAAAGTATAAGACAATATATACCATTTTAGGCTCATTCATGAACAAGATGCCAACTGTGTATAATGATATCAGTTTCAAAGACAAAAAAACACACTTTTATTCAGTCTAAAAGACTTTAAGATTCAATGCTTTTGGACAAAGGTACATCACAAACAAAGCAGTGGGTTGATATTCTGTGGATCGGGAGATTCTCTAGATACCCAAATATATGTCCAAAATTACAAAAATGTTCTTTATATGTCCCCTGTAGCTTGAGACTCAAATCTGTTTGTTGTTATGTTTAGATTCTACCTACCTCAAATGCATCTCGATGTGTAGTTTGTGAACAAGCTGGTACAAAGAGCCGATTCCTTTATGTAAACCATAAGATCCAGATCCCATTTTAATATTCTTCTTCTTATTTATTTGCGTGTGTGTGTGTTATTTGATTGATAGTAGGGATGATCTTTTCTCCAAAATGCTCTACCAAAGCCACGCCACACATCAGGGACACAAGCTAGATGGTGTGACGTTTTATATCAGGTGTGTCATACAGCCCAGCCACTGAGTGGATTTTATGTGACCCACAAGTTATTTTGAGAAGACAGTATATTTTGGAATATAAATTACAGTGATTTTTTTTCATTATTTTAAAAATCAAGCATTGTTGGAGTAAAATACCAGCACTAATATCAATCATATGTCATGACGTTGCTAAATTTGGCAGTTCAAGTGAACCAAACTGGTACCCAAATGAAGAATTGTTTGAAAGCTGACTCTTCTTGCTGAGCTGAGCCCAAAGACCCGGATTAATTAAAAAAGGATGGAATTCCCATCACTAAAAATGATCTATCCTACCTAACAGAAAACTTTTAAAATATTTCTTTCTTTCCTCTTGAGGACTGACCTTACAAAGCTTGCATGTTTACCTTTTTAAAACTCTACATCCATCCATACTAATCCTGTTTGGGATAGAAAAGGTCTGGAGTCAATTCTAGCTGTTATTGACTGAGAGGACCCCCCAGGACTCGTCACCAGTCAATCACAGGGCTAATCTGCATCATGATGTTGCTCTTTTTGTAAAAATAATCCCTTGTCAATTCCTGGTTAATCGCAAGAAAATTGGGGCGCTCCTACAGGAAGTTATGGACAAAGAATTAAAGGCCAGATGGAAAAGGAAGTCATGCCTAGATGACATTTAAATCCAGCCTCTTGGTTCAACAAAACTACAGAGTCATACGTCTGTTTACAGAGGCATATATCAGACAGAAATAGACAAAGGGTGCTCATTTTTCTGAAGCTGGCTTTAAAGCACCAAATACATTGATGACAGTTTCCAAACAAGAAAAAGCAAGCTCAGAGCAACCTCTGTTTGTACTCTGATGTTAGATGTACAGACACCTTTAAATCTAAGCCTTGAAAAGTGAGTTATTTTCTATGGTAAAATGTCTAAAATCAACCAACTTAGACTTGATTGTGTTCCTTAAAAAACGTATGAACATGCTGTTTTGCTGCAAGCACACTTCTTCATTAAACTCCCTCTGTCTTTTACTGGATGTTTGATGGGTTTAATGTGTGATAAACTTACCAGTTTAGAATTAAACTGCCTGCAGTCTGAGGCAGAGTCTGGCACTTGTACTTCTCCTGCTGATCCAGTGTCAAAGTGGATCAGCAGCCAGACTGACATAGACCTCGAGGCTGTGTCCTTTTTTGGCACATGGAGCAAAATTCTTCATAGTTTGTCTCAAAGCGATAAAACTGAGAGTTGGCTGCAGCCAGAAATTTTAGACAAAGTTTTCCTGAAAGCATATTAGAGCTCTGAAGCCGTTTTTAATATTGCTTTCTATACATAGCTTCCTTCATATTGTTTCTGTTGCATGTTTATTGCATGCAGATGAAGGAATTTAGAATTCAGACTGGTGGATGGTTTTGTATTGTAACACAGCTACTGCTCAGTGGAGTTCATTTATGCTCCCACTGCACTGCTGCACTCCTTATGCCTCACAATGACACTTTAGCGCGCTGCTTGAATGCTCATCACTCTCGTATTCATCCGCTATTAAAATGCAGTCTGTATTATTTGAATGTCCTTTGCGCTAATACAGTACCTGGCATTTAGTGTATGTGTTTTCATCCCCATTTATAGCTGTATTGTAATTTGATTGAATATTTCACGAGCCCCGTGCAAAGCTTAGAAGCCATTTGGGAGGTTGCTTGTCAACCAGAGCGAGCATGACGGGTGTAGGATCATTAGATTTGATGCTATACAGCCTGGATTTACTTTTCATTGAAGTGGAAAAGGTCGTCTTTTATGAGTCTTTCCTGGAAGGCAACAAAAATGATGACGTGTGGCTTTTTGCAGCAGTTCGAAATGCTGTGGAAGAGGAAAATAGCGAGAGCTGCTGGGGGATGGAGTGAGATACTGGAGGTGTCTTTTTAGAGGAGTTGAGAGGATGGCGAAACTTTGGAAACTTCTCTGCACTGTTTGCAAGAAATTAACACAAATCTTCTGTGCTTCTGGCTCAGGTTTGATCACTCTGTAGGTGGTTGAAAGGGCTGAATAACTCTCCGATTCTATTGTGCATTTATTCACTGAATTAGCATGTTTTTCCCACTTGTAACCCCAGGCGTTGCATTTTAATCGAAGGTGTAAATGAGGTCAGGCTGCTAAATGTTTCAACAGAAAATGGTGTAAATAGTCTGTTATCTTTCTTGCTCTCTACCTCTGCAAAGAATCACATTCTCCTTGTGTTCTTGAATATCTTCATTGTTTGAATACTTTCACTACTACGTGTGAATAGCTGTTGTTACCTCTTGTAAAAGGAGGTATGATTTCTTGATTCATATAATCTTCTCCTTTAGACTTTTCCTTTCTTGAGTGGAGAAATAGAATTCATTGTATGGAGTCATTGTGCAGAACTCAGGAGGACATTTTAACGTTTCAAGAGCATGACTTATTGATTTTTGGGGCCTGAATTTTTTTCATACTACTTAAAATCCAGCCTTTGTGCTAAAAACGCCTCCTTGTACTCAGATTTTCTCTCTTTGTTCTCAAAATGTGCTTGCTCTCAGATCTTTAGTTGCTTGCTCTAAACTCGCGCTCAAATCATCCTCCACTTATTCAGGTGGCTTCTGCTTGTTTGTTAAACTGCCACTCTGATTTTAAACCGTGCTGGCGTACGAAACTTTCTCTGCGTGCTCTCTGTTGATGAACCAACCAAAAGGGAGCAGGTAAAGGATCGACCAATCACGTTTGCTCCGCCCAATGTTGCCGTACTTATCTCCAGGAGACTTTCCTAAGATCTCACTAAGAGAGTCCCAACATTCTATCACATACACACTCATCTCAGTCGACTTCCAATCCCTATAACTCCAACTTAGTTCTTCCTATAGACTTAATTTTTGCTGTAAAAAGTAGACAAAGTTATTATTATTCAGTTATTTATGTTGGATTCACCTTTTTGATATCTTTTACAAATTTTTGATAATTGCTGTGAAAGTCTCATGGTGATTTTTGGCACTTGCAGTGGCAATTGAAAGAGCAAACATGATTGGTCGATCCTATTTCTGTTATTTCTCCTATACAGTGTGGTTCCGGAAGTAAAATTACCATTCTTTTTCTCCAGAGCTGATTTGGAAAAATTAGCGATCTTGTTGGAAGTATCATTGTTATTCTTACCTGAGTGTGAAACGAGGATATATGATCCCAAAGAAGACAAAAGTGTGTAAAAACTTCTCTTTAAGAAAAAAATGTCATTTGCCATCATTGCCAAAAATACTACAATACCCAGAATCCTAGAGTAAGACCCCCCCCACCACCACCACCTGTCAGAAAACGTGTGCTAAAACAAGCTTTTCTCGGATTTTCCCCTCATGATGTCATGTGGGGAGTTAGCACCGCTCCCAGGTTTGGTGGGCCCTTCCCACTTGAAAGAAATTTCCTCTCCTGATCCTCCTCTCAGCTGGAGAGCAAGCGGCAACCTCCGGTCCTAAAAAATGAAGCCAATGCGGAAGTGTCAAAAATTGCTATACCGAGAGTGTCCACTTGAGGCTGGCTGCAGGAACACTGGAAGTTCCGTCTGCACACATGTTAAACAGCCGGTTTTGACACACAAAATAAACTGGTTTACAGCTTGGTTCAAAACACCAAACGTGTCTCATTAGCTAGTTTCTTATTGTGCTCCCACTCTACCGGGGGTGAATTTCTTTGTACCATGATCGTTTGGATTATATTTAGGATGAAAGCTGATTGGCGCGTCTCATTTGATTGACAAATAGCTCAGCAGGCAGAGGCTCCATTTCTGTCAACTGGAATGCTAGCTAGGTGGTGGTTGAGACCGTGATTTCAATATGGAAGCTTCCACGAATGGGCTTCAAGAACCGTTTAGCCCACCTATTGTAAGCAGACGACTGACGTCACACGGGGTTTGTCCAATTCTTTCTACAGTCTATGCCGGAGAGCCACATCCATTTAGCCACATCCATTTCCCAAAAGGGGTGTGGCCAGGGCGGAGTTAAACAGCTCAGTAAGATTTAAACCAACCACAATAAAGATAAGTGTACAAAAAAATGCATATTTTTGGTTTGAAAGTCTAAAAAACGATCCTTAACAAGGGATAAAATGAGTTGCAATGGACTGTGGGATATGTAGTCCTCTCCCCCTTGTGTCGAATTGGATGATTCATAGTCATTGGTTTTCATGTAGCTGGTTAGCTTGGTTCACGCATTTAAAGTATCGTAATACAGATTTTGTGAAATGTCTATGGGGATCTGAATGGTTAATTTTACTTTGGGAACCAGGACCACTGAATAGAGCTTTGTTGGTTTGTGCATCAAGAAGTCCAAGAGCAGAAATATGTTTGCACCAGACAGTTTTGAGCACAAATGTTTGTTTTAATGGAAATTCTAAAAAAATCAGAGCCCAAAATCAATGTCATGCTCTCGAGATATTAAAATGTGCTCTTGAATTTTGCAACAATAATGACTCCATATCATTAAGTGACCCAGAGCCACTGATAAGCACAGAAATGAGCATTCCTGCTTTGTTCTCTTATCCTTGAGTTTTTCTTTGCAATTGTTTCCAGTGACAACCAATGCGTGGAATATATCGCCTTCCTTCAGACATTAAATAAGGTCAGTGGATCAATGCAGCCGCCAATCACTGTGATGCAAGTGGATGTAAACTCTGCCCGGTGGACAGATGCAGCCTTGGCTTTCCTTCCTGACAATGATCCGGGTATGATGAGCACATGATGAGTGGATGTTGCATTTGACGACAGGGCCATCGCCACGTTGCGTAACTGGGAGCTACCGCGCCGGTTGAAGACAAAGGCACCAAATAGGCATCTCTAATCTCCCTGCTGAATGAATCTGAAACAAAGAGAGGAGGAACGCAGACATAGAGGCTTGGACACACATAGGATAAGCTGATTACCCAAGAAAGGAGGGAGGGTGAAGGGAGACAGAGGAAGAGAGAAAGAGGCATGCACGTGAACAAGAGAAATCCATACTGTAAGGGAGCATGAGGGCAGGAGAAAAAGAGGAGGAGGAGGGAAAAGTGCGTATAATAATGATGGGGTGCACAGAGCGGAGAGAAAATGAAAAGAAACCGCGCAGGAAGGAAGAGAAACACACAGGAGAATTAAGGTGAATGTTGAAAAAGGACGAAGCATGGCGCGCTACATAGAGCATGCAATGGGGAAATGAAGGGGATGCATATTTGCCTGTGATATCCTCCTTAGCCACACAGCACAATCAAAAACAGGACATTATGCAAATATGAGGCAGGTAGGCAATATAATCGCTACCTGAGTCATTTCACCTGCTCTGCTCTCTAGTTGCAATATATACAAACGGAATTACACCCAATCCAGGTGTATGGGCTAAATATACAGCTAATTAAAATTAATGAGATTTACTTAGAAAAGAATATGCTCCTTCCCTAAGCTGCTTATCCCTGCATGAGAATCTACTACACACACTGACACACACCTTTGCCAAAGTGCTCCAAAATAAACACACATACACATAGGCAGCCTGTTTTGATTCACTCGCCTTCAATTTGCTTTCTCACACTCTGCTAGGCCGAGTGTTAAGAATCCTACAGCACACAAACACACAAACAAGAGCTGTCACTCCACCTATCTGTCTCCACACACGCTCATGCTCCACGGACACACAAATCCTTGACTGTATGTGATGATATTCTTTTGTTCTGATAGGATTTTATCAGGATTCGTAGGTGAAGACTGGACTTATGCTTGGATTTTCTAAGTATCACAATTCAATATATTGATTACAGCAATTCTCAAGTCTTTGCTTTTTCTCGTCATCTATCAAATGCTTTGCTAATTGCAAATTCACTTTCTTTGTGCTCATCTTACCAGCACCTGTTGTCTGTTACCTGTGCGTCAAGTCCGACCTTATCCAGTTTAAGTTTGGTTGCCTCCAGCAGTGGCATCAGCACCAACAAAATCAGCTTGATTGCACTGATTTCTCCTGTATCATCCTGACAGCATGCAGGTGAAGCAGGGCGATGCAGCGTGAACGTATTTCCCCTGTTGTCCTGTTCCTATTTTTCTCTGCCGCTTCAGTTAAGATGTGCAACAAACAAGGAGAGAGGGACAGGCCATCAGGACTGTCAGACAGGAATGTTTCCTCGATTTCCTTCAGCTTTTCTTAGGGATGGCTGATATTAATGGCATGATAGCAGTATCATCAGATATTAGCTGTTTTTGGTATTAGCAGATATGAAAATTTGTGCCAGTATTTACAGCTGATATATCGGCTTCATATCGGCCTTAAATATTGAACCATCAGTTTCAGGTGGTTGCCTGGAGCAGTGGTTCTAAAGTGGTCCAGAATCAAGACCCACCAACTCCTTCTTTAGGGAAGTCATGACCCAAATCTTTTAAATTTCCTAATGTATTTTATAAAAAGTTTGCTGTTTGGACCCTAAATAGAATGTGCAAGGATCTTACTTAACTCCAATTTCCCAATATAAGTTGGCAATTTGTTAATTTCTCTCTGAGTTTCCTTCCTATTTTGGGAAAACCAACTTTATTATCCAACAAAGGGAGATAGGTAGAAATCTTGAGACAAATGCTGAAATTATGTCTGAATCATATCCTAAAAAGTACTTGTATGAATGTCCATTTAGGGCTTCTGTAGACAGACTTTTTGCCACATTTTTTCATGGTACCCTTAATGACCCACTAGAAATAGCTTTGTGACCCACTCTTGGATCCCGACCCACCAGTTTAGAACCTCGCACTCAAGGGATCCACCATTAGTCCTGAGCAGTTTGAAAAAGCCATCAATATAAAACAATGACCAGTCTATATATAGCTAGTCTATTTATACTGTATATGTGACTATATATAGTTATAGCTTTAACAATAACACTACAGACACTGGGGCTTGAGAAAACAAGGCATCTAATGTTTCCTCACCTATGAATTCTACTTACTCCATGTCTGCAGTGTTTCATGCACAGCCTGTTTTTGCTCAGACTCACAGTTTGTGCCATTGCCCTCTGGATTTGTTCCTAAAGCTCAGCAGAGCTCTGCCCTGAGCAGCTGGAGACAAGAGATCACAAGATCACGGGAGAACTATGAGTTCACACGGGAATTGCAAGATCACACTATGACAACTGAGTCTAACCTGATTGTAGCATGTAAACAACCGAATACTTTATCTCTCTGAGGTTGATTTGCTATTCACTTTGATATTCTGTGGTTTCTTTTTTGCTTCTGCCATGGGTGAATGCGGAAAGAAGTTTAAAGGTTTGCGTTTTCTATAAAGGGTGGGTAGTGCAAGATACAATCCTGTAGATTTCCACCTTCAAGAGGGACTTCTCTCCATCCGTGGTGTCGTGATACCTCTGTGACTCTGACCAACTCATGGCACATGACCTGTGCAACCAGTTGTGACTTACAGAATTTGCATAACGATGAGATTTATGGTAGTCTGTGCATTGGGCTGTATTTTGAAATTGACTGGATATTGTGTTTTTGCTCATGTTTGATATGATCTGCTCTACATAATGCCTGTTGGCTGCATGCTCAACAGAGCAGAGCAGAGTGACACTTCTGGCAAAAGATCTTCCAGAGATGGGTCACATCTGCATGCTGTGCAACTGCAAAGATTGGCTCAAAAGGGGGCAGATTTCTGCAGAGTATGTGACACATTTGGATCACTTTGCAGGCGAAGTATGTGGAATTTGAGGCTTGCGCCATGCCTGAAGTACTCTCAAGATCAGCGACCATCAGGTGGATTACATTGATTCTAACTGTATTATCCTTGCACCATGCAAGTCATGGAGTGCAACGTCTTTCCCCGTTGCCCTGCTCCTATATTCCTCTATCTTACTTGCACTGAAATAGGCGAGAAACAAAAAGAAGGGAGATGACAAGGCACCAGGAGTGCTTCCCTGATTTTCGTTCACGTTCCCTGCTCAAAGAGCTTGTTAGCTTGCTTTACAAAGTGCAGATATTTGTGCAGTTATATTCTACATCCCTCTGTTCCTATATTCCTCTCTGTTGCCTGTTGTAAATAGGCAAGAAATAAAGAAAGAGGGAAATGGGAAGGCACCAGGAGTATTGGATGGGAATGTTTCCTTTTTTTTCCCACTTTGCTCACTTAACAGAGCTTGCTAGCTTGGTTGTGCATTAATATCCATATCTGCAAAACTATTTGGCTTATAGCTTTTAAAGGCTCATCAATTCAAATTGCACTTCTGTTTGAATCTATTCAAAATAAAAGAGCTTGATGTCTTGTTTTTTTACAAGCAGAGCCTGAAATTCATAAATATGTAATTGATGCAGTGCGGACAGTGAGCGTACCATGCTGTGCGACATGATATCTGATGCTCACATGCTGTTGGGACACGATACCAGGCTGCTCCAGGCTCGCGTTGACTTTTGTTTTGTATGTTGATATGGTGTTGCACTTTTATACTGTTCTTAACATTGTCCATTAAAAACTGTCATACTTAAATGGACTGCTTTTTTCCTCTCTGTTGGTATGTCTACACATTCATATTGACACAGTTTCAAATATTCTCAGGAAGCCACACAGACGTGTAAACAGATCCTGATACGCTCACAAAAACAATTTAAGAAAACCACTTCTGTACATATTTATGCATGAAGACGTGCACAAGTGCAAACACAAGCGCACAAACATGCTTTGAAGGCCGTCTAGTCTTTAAATACCCCTGTGTGCCAAGCTGTTGACTGTCAGGCGAGAAAATTGTGTGTGAGCCCGGCGTGCAATCTGTGTGCGTGCAGAAGTGTGTGTTTGCAGGCCAGCCAATGCATACATATACACTCCCCACACAAGGGGCCACTGCTGTAGGCATTTGATATGTAACATTTTCCAAACTGCTTACAGATAGATTTTCTCTTTTGTAATGTAGTGTCCAACCAGGGACGTTTCATTTCACAGGAAGCAAAGTGCTGAGTAATTAAACTCCTCTTCAAGCCCTCTCTGGTGAGGAAGAGGAGAGAGGGGGCTGGGAAAGTATGACACAGCGTGAATTAATCACACATTATATTGACAGACTTTTGGTGGAAGTCTGCTGTAGGTATGGAGTCATTATTGCAGCAAAACTCAAGAGTTTCAGAGCACAACTTTTTGATTTTGGGCTTTTTCTTAACTTTCCATTGAAACCTGCTTTTTTGCTTAAAATGTCTGCTTGCTCTAAAATCAAAACTCACAGAAACATTCTAGAAAATAGACCTCAGTGGAAAATCACGCATTCTGTTGTTTGCACATTTTAACAAAGTCGCCCATGAGATTTTATCTGACTCCAGATTTTTTTTGCTCATTCCAGGCAACACCTAGGTCTAAAGTTGTGCTCTGTGGGACGTTTCATCATAGGGCAGGGCTGTGACCAGAGCCCAAAGTTGGACTACTTTTTGCAGTGTAATAACACTTTTAATGCCCTACAATTCTTTAATGCTTGGGTCAGTTGCCACCAAACTTCCAAGGCATGTTCAAACATTGAGCATCAATGCATTACATCAGTGTCAGCACTCCCTCTGCCAAAAGGCAATTTGCCCACCTAAATGTAGGGTTTTTTTTTCTCCAAAACAACTTAAAGCATTCAGCCCCTGTGGACTATTCACCCTAGGCTTATGATTTTGGGTCTGCATATTGATCATAAGATCTACAAAAAAGCCTCTTGGACCCATACCCAAATCCCAACAGGAAGTCAACCATCTTTATGTCTATTTCAAAATATGGCATTTTTTTGATGGTGCTAAATTACCTTAAACTCTACCAACTTTTCCATACATTATTCTGTTCTTCTAAATTTTCAGCATCACACTGAACACGCCTAGATCTTATCAAAGCGCCCCATAATGGCAACAGGAGGTGACACGATAAAGTTTGATAAATGTCCAAGAACAAACAAAGTGTCATCTCTGATATGATGGTGTACAATCCACAGCTTTTCTGGATTGCAGGTGTAGGAAAGGCTTGGGCACTGGGGGTGAAGGTGTTTTTATTATAACAGGAGAAAAATCACTAATCCAGGGGCCAAAACTCACCTAAAACCTGCCAGAAAACTGTCCCCTGGTGGAAATTTGCATGTGATGGTGGTGGTTTCGGGCATGTCCAAGGCACAGGGGCCCCAAACATGAGGTAGGGGTATAGGTAAGAGCTACATGCATGAAAATTGGTACACGTGTATCAGCTCTAGACAGAAAAAAAAGTCTCTTGGGACCATCCTCTTTAATGTACAGGAAATGCACTACAAGCAGCTTAAGGTCAAATTTTAGCATCCAGGTTGCGTCTGCTTGTTTGTGAAACTGCTACTTGGATTTTTCGTTGTGCATGCGTACACTGTTTTTCCAATAGGAAGAAGGAATAGGACAGTGTTAATTTTGGCAGCTATTTTTATTCATTTCAATCCTTTTTAGTTTATGTCTTGTTTAAGTCGACGAAAACTCAAAACATTTTAGTGTAGTTTTAGTCCATAAAAAGTCCTCACATTTTAGTCTTTACTTTTAGTCCAAGCATTCATTTTCTTGCCTAAATTTGGTACCAAGTCATGGGAGTGCGTCCTACGCACCCTGCCAAACCTGAGGTCCCTGCTTTCTACAGCTGAGAAACAGACGAGATACAGATGCATGGTTTTTTGTCAGATTTACCGACAGAGGAGAAATACCACGGATTCTGAGTGTCAGATGAAAACTTAATTACATTTTAGTCTAGTTTTAGTCATCTTGACAAAAACTAAGCTTAGTTTTTGTCAGTTTTAGTCATCACAGATCTATTTTTGTTAGTCTTAGTCTAGTTTTTGTCATAGAAAAAAAAGGCTGTTGAAAAGCATTTTTTAGTCATAGTTTTATTTGACAAAATTAACGCTGGAATAGGATTGACCGATTTTGTTTGCTCTGCCTGTTGTCACATGCAGAGAAAGTTTCGTACGCAGAGAAATGTCAGAGGTGTAGTTTCATAAGCAAGTAGAAAAGCCTGAATAAGTGGACCATGATTTGAGCTTAAGTGTAAGAATTTTATTAAGCAACTAAAGATCTGAGAGCAAAATCAGAGGAATTTTAAGTACAAGGAGACGGTTTTAAGCAAAAAGGCAGGGTTTAATGGAAAGTTTGAAGTACAATCTGAGCCCTAAATCAATAAGTCATGCCCTCAAAATGTTCAAAAGCACTTTTAGTTTTGCACAATTATGACTCTATGCGTTTCATTTCACTGTAAGCAAAGTGCTGAGTAATTAAACTCCTCTCTGCTGAAGTAGACAAGGGACGGGGCTGGGAAAAAAATGACACAGCGTAAATTAATCACACATTTATTACCAGACTTTTGGTGGAAGTCTGCTGCCTCTCAAAGCGGCTCCTCTTGGCTCCCGACCAACTTGTGTCTCACCCGACCCCCAGCACGTACAGTAGCTTACACATGCACCGGGTCTCTATCTCCATTTCTCTCCTTCTGTCGCAGCTTCATTTCTCAGCTTGGTGAGTACTCGAATGTCATTACGACTTTTGCTATCAAAAGCAAACAGCGGGGCAGGATTGAGGAGTACACGCCAGACCTCCCGTTTCCCTCGCTGAGAGTGCCGCAGCGTGTCGAGTGCTATTGTGATTGTTCCTTTTTTTTTCTCCTGCTTCTTTTCAACACATGGCCGGGCATTTTTTTTAAAGGACAGAGGTATTGACAGAGCGTCTGCTGTGAGGCTCAGCCAGACCACGTGGTCTAGTTTCTGAATGGAGAAACCTCGTCTCTGTGTTTACAGTACAATCACTCTCCTTTGGCCTCCGTGTCAATGAAGATGGCTCCATATCTGCTGGCAAATTCGACCCCATTTGCGTAATGCACGGGCAGACGGCACAAGTGAACGATATAATTGAGTTAATGAGCTACACGCCCTTATCTTCTGTTCATTCATACAGGCAGCCCGAGGCGTGACGACTATCAGCCTCTTACACAGGCTACTGTATGTTTGATGAGTCCCTTGAAGGGAGAATTTGATAATAATGCACTCAAACTTCCTCAAGGCAAACTGTTTTGATTTGTGAGGCAAGGAAGGAGTTTATCCTCCTTTTTTTCTTGTTCTCTTATTCTAAGCTGAATATTTAAATATTACTGTGATTTATTTATCGCAGCTCGGTGTTCGGCTGCACCGAGCTATTTTCAGGTTGATATCTTCACAGCCAGGAGGGAAGGGAGGCTCGCAGGCTTGTACGGCGGGAGGTGTCACGCTTGACTTTGTGACAGTGCTGGATGGTGTGCCTGGTAGAGCTTCTTTTTGTTGTTGTTTGAAGGGTTCTGTGACATTTTCTGGTTCCTTCCCCTCCGAGGCTGAAAGAGTCAGTAGCGGCCTGGCTTCATCAACCCCCCGGTACAATTTAGCGAGAAAGGACGATGAGAAAAGGAAGGGTCATTTACGTCATAGGGTCAGTGGCTGGAGGCGATGTGGCTGCATGCTGACATTTATCCCTGCTGCTGTGTGCTACACCTTGATGGAGCTAACATGAAAACCATGGCAACCTGCTGTGACCCGCTCTCCCACTGTGCAGAGTTTTTAAAAGGGGAACTATTTAAAGAAGTGCTGAAAAGTTGTGAACATCTACACATGTAGGATCTAAGCCTGTATTGAAGTGAAGTGCATTTGTCATGCCTTAAAATGTTGAAGATCAAGCATTTAAAAGGCATCATTTTGTAAACCCGGCTTCTTTGATGAAGTCATTAAGTCTCTTTAAAGGTTACCTTTTAAATTTAGCGTTTGATGACTTTAGTTTTGCAGCAACTTTGCTCTCAAGGACTTTTCTGAAATGAAAATGTTTCATCCAGTTCAAATAATTACAAAAGATGCAACAGTTCAAAGTGAAATTGCAAATTTTCCCTTCAAAATTGATTATCAAGAAACCAGAAGGCTGCCAATTAATGCTACAAAACTTCTCCTTTATTGCTCCATCCTGATAAGTGGAAATCTAATCCGTGTGACAATACAAACCTACCTCACTCTAGCTTTTTAATTCCAGAGCTGGAACAATTAGTTAATTTATTGATCGGTTAAACAACAGAAAATTAAATGGCTTGATAATCGAGTCGTTGTTAAAGTAATTTATCAAGCCGGATTGGTTCCAGCTTCTCAATTGTTTCCTCTAAAGTGATCGTAAAGCAAATATCCTTAGATTTGTGACTGCTGCAGTTGGGGGGTTGGGACAAGCACTGCCAAGACTTCACTTTCAGCTCAGGGGAAGATTTTTAAGACCAAACAGTTAAATCATCAGCAGTTCTTTCAACACTTCCTCTGGCCTTTTCTTTAGTGTGGAGTTTTTCACAGTCAGTTCTTCAGATCCCGGAGTGTTTTTTGTAAAGATGCATTTCTCAAGTCAAGAATGTCAAAAATTGTAAGCCCAGTCACACAGGAGTCAAGCCCATGATAAGCTCTACAGGTCGACAGCTATGGGGCTGCACAATAAGCCTGATTTATGCTACTGTGTGGAAACTACGCCACAGTGGTCTGTGTAGCCTTGAACTATATTTTTACTTTTATCTAGCCAGGTTAGTCCCATGAGATCAGAGATCTCTTTGTCAAGGGCGACCTGACCAAGAATGTCAGCAACACCCAGTCCCACTTGAACTCATACAGTACAAAATAAAGATATGTTATTCAGGAACACTGTCATCATACACTTAACCATCTAAATGCAAAATGTTATTCTGGTTTACTTGCAAAGAAGGCTCTGCTCAAAAGATGCTTAACTTTCTAGGAATAGCATGGCTCAATACACCCATATGGATGAATACAGTAAAATTAGTTCAAAAGCGATAAATCCATATTAGCATGAATCTCAATATAAGGTTGCAACAGCTTTATGCTATAAAGGAGGAGGGTGGAGTGGAGGAGGTTAAGCTATGCCAGCGTAGCAGAGTGATGCATCAGCATTAATGAAGCAGGGATTAGTGAGACAACCTTCATATTTGATTTGAATGCTTTGTTGAGAGAAAAAGCCGTGATTGGCTGTGGGAGCTGGGGTGCAGTCGTGACATAATTTTGTAGGCAAACCCGGAAGTTAGTGTTGCAGGGGATCCCTTGGCGTTGAGCCTATGGGATTTTTCAATGGGTTTTTGGATTACTGCTGAAAATAAGCTTTGTGTCCAATAAAAGTTAATGAAACTTACATGTTTTGTTCATCAGATAATCTTCCCAAATTGATAATATAAGCATCATATCTGGTTCGTTAATCTGACTGGCGAAAGTAAAAAGCTAACGTCATGCTATATTGAATTACAACAAGGTCAACTGAATTTAACATCAACAGCCGTGGACACTAGTGAATGGCAGGCTCAGTTGCCGCGCTTCGATGATGACGTATAGTAAGCTGTAGTCCTTGTTAGCTGTCTTTTAGCAACCGCCTTTATTAAGACGTGAAAAGATACACAATTCAAAGGTGGGGCAGGTTTGAGATGTATTTTATGTTGTAGGATAAAACGTTAAACTCTCTTGAGCTTGTGTTCACCACAGACCTTATTTCAGGCATTTAACCGAAAACTTATTCAAAAATCCCATAGACTTTCAAACAAGGGAACCGGAAGTGCTAAAATGCTAACTTACTTCCACGTTTTAGGACTCATTCCTGCACCACTCTATTGGGATCAGCTAGTCAGAAGATCAAATGATCTTCACCTTTGACCTCTAAAACTGAATCATCATCCTTGGTTCAGGTTTGATGAAAATCCATAGAAGTGTTCTTGAGGTATTGCATTTGCAAACCAGGGATGCACATGGGTCCTATGATTCTGACCTCCGAGATATCATCAGTTAATCCTGACTAGAAAGCACTAGATAGACATGAGGTCCAATTACCTCGACCTTTGACCTATGACTCCCGAAATGTAAATGGTTCATCCTTGGGTCTGGGGGAACATTTGCTCAAAGTTTCAAGAAAATCTGTCCTTGCTTCCTAGTGATATTGCCTTCATGAGAATGGAGAACACAAGGCTATCATCAGCATAGAGGCATAATGAAACCAGACCTGCTCCAGATGTTGAGTACATTAAGAGTACATTAAGAAAACTTCTGTTGTGATTTGGCACTATAATACTGGACTGCTTGATTGATTATAACACCACACCTTTAACTTGTAAATATTGCTGAATCATCACTTTGTCTTTGAGCATCAGCTCAACAGCTGACATGCTCAGACATAAATTAATCCATCCATTTCACTGTTTTTTTTTTTTTTTGCTTATCTCTGGCCAGCTTGTCTTGAACTGACTAGCTGATATTAAATAACAGACGTCTTTCTCAGCACATGAAGACAGAACAAGTAGCAGTTACCCTGTATGTTCCACCATTGTGGAGGAGTGACAGCAAAAGATGCCGACGATGCCAGTTTCTTCCTTAATTGCACCTCTTCCAATTTGGTTCATCCTTAGCGAACTACTTCTATCAATTTTCCTGTCAGAGTTGATTCACTTCACTCTTGAAAAGCAAAAGACTCCTCAAATTAAGTGACGTCTTTAGCGTCAATCAAGAAATGTGAAAAAATGGTGACACTGAATATTTCCATGAGCAATTTAAAGGATCATTTATTGCTGCTCACAGACAAGAGGCCTGCCAATAAAAGAAATTAAATATTCATAAAAAAGAACCATTTAATAATCTCATTAGGCTCCATCTGTATTTAGAAACACACTGAGACATGCAAAAATACACACAAATATCCGATTAGCCGATGTGGCTAATGTGCTGTATCTAAAAAGCACCTAACTGTAGAGCAGTTTTCAAAACACGCATTCATTTGACTAACATCACAATGCATCATTGCTTCTTTTATAAGAAACACTACAATAAGGCCTCTACTTGGATATGACTGAGATAAATATTTATAATTCAGAATGCCAGGCGTGAAAGACAGTGTGACAGAATCTCTATTTATACAGCAGATTCAAAGGAGAGTCTCATACATATTCACTGTCAGAAAAGTTAATCCATTAAAAACAAGAAACAGAACAATGATGCAACACCTGCCATTTGTCGGATGATTTCTCCCAAAGCGCTCTCCAGCTTGCATAAATTTTTGAGCACTGCTGGCCCGAGGGGGAATCCCTCACCATGACAGAGTTAGTGCAAGGATCTATCCGCAGAGAAACACAGCGATGCAGCAGATTTTAATGCAAGATTTGAGAAGGAAAGGCCAGTAGAGAATGTCAGACTTTAGGGAAATCATCCTCTTTGCTCACTGATATGAGAGTTATTCATTTCCAAAAAAAAAAAAAAAAAAAAAAAAGGTCTATCCAAGGTAACAGGGCTTTGAGGTTCCTAACCTGCCTTTAGCTCAATTTCAGACATCTTTATGGTCAAACAGAAAGTTAAGTTTGCTTTAGTAGAGGGGCAGAAAAGGTCCAGTTCAGCTGTCTTTAGTTTTAGAATCAGGTTTTATTCAGACAGATCCACTTGAGAGAGAGAGTGATTTCTCTGAAATGATGTCTGTAATTATCATCTTCTCACCATTAAACCCTACCCATTACTTGTGATGTGATGGAGAACGTAATTTACAATGAGTAGTTGTCTCTTGAGCTTTTATGACTCGTGGACTTGCACAGAAATCTGGTCTTCATGACTAAACAGTTTTAAATGTCTACAGATGCTCCAGCAACCTGCCTACACAGCTTTGTGTTGAGACAAACGCTGATGTCTTCATGTGCAAAAAGACAATGTCAGCTTAGTGTGTTTGTATGCACAGTCAAGCTAGGTCAGGCCATTTATTGTACTTTTCAGTGTATACAAGCCAGAATTTGCTACAGAAGGTGACAATATACCGCCTTCCAGCTGTGGCTATTATTTGCCTTTCTTCCATTTGACAAAAGAGTCTGCAAGCAGCTGCATGACCAGTGAACCCATTTCTCTTCTTTTCCAGTTGACTGGAAGTCCAGTAAATCATGTGGAAAGATAATTTAATGTTTAACATGCATTCTCTCAGGTTTAGGAACCAATACTGACTGGCTTAATTGGGGTAAAGATCCTGTTTTGGTCAAACTACCTCATAAAAATTGACATTTGGCTTCCCATGATGCACAAACAAGTCTAATGAGTTAAATCTTTCACCTCTAGGCTTCTCAAGCCTGTCAATACACATTAGTAATAGCTGATCAAAGCACTGTAGGGTAGAGTTAGAGGAAGACGCTTCATTTTTAGGGGAACAAAAAGTTTCCCAATAGTCTGAGACTTCTGTGCAAGGATGCTTACATTTTTCTCATCAACTCTGAACACAAAGTACAGCTGCTCCAGATTGAAATGCAATTATTTTCAGCAGGTATGTGATTATGAACCAAAGTATAGACAAATAAAGATTTGGACCTGATGAAATAATGAGTTTAGAAGTAAAGAGATCGCCAAACTCATTACAGCTCATCATAAAGAACACACAAACATTGTGCCAGAGTTTGCAAGGAATTGTTCAATTTTGAAATAAAAACATGAATATGAATCTCAAGTTGGCTTTACTAGAACAGTCTAGAGAGTCAAAGGGGACAATAGCTGTGTCCCATTCCAGGTGCTGCATTCTATGGATTTTAGACTAAAGAGGATACGAACTGGTTGTGTTGTGTTTATTTGCAGATATTTTGCAACATGAGTAGTGCAATATGCTGTAGGTTGTTTGTGCTTGCTGTATTTGCCTTTTTATTCACATGTGGACATGTTGTCTACTTTGTTTTTTATTTATTCCTTCTGTCTTTCACGGTACGGTATGGTTTTATCTTCCCTATTGTATAGTATCAAATCGTATCGTACCCAACAGTATTGTTTCGTATTATATCGTACCCTACAGCAGTGGTTCTCAACTGGTGGGTTGGGACCCAAAAGTGGGTCACAGAGCAGTTTTCAATGGGTCGTGACTAGGTGTCTGAAAAAAAATGATGTCAAAAGTCCTCTTTGGACATGCATGAATACCTTTAAATGTAACCTGTTTTACTGTGAAACTAGGTCAGTTTAAATGATAAATCATTATTTCAACTAATTTATATCCTCTTGCAACAAATGGCTTCTTTTCCCATGATAAGGAAGTAATTTCACAAGTTCTCTGGAATATTGGCAAAAATTGACACATAATGATGAAAAAAGAGGGTATAAAATTTGTCAGTTTTGTCCCTTTTCTTTTTTATCAGGTGTTTTGGTCCAATCATGTTCCAAACTACAACATATTCAATTAACTAAGCATAAATTGTTGAAATTTTCTAGGAAACTTGGGTCATGATCTGTAATAAGACAGACTGGTGGGTTCTGAGGCTGGACCACTGGAGAACCACTGCCCTATAGTATCTTATTGTATTATATTGCATCACATTATGGTTTTGTATCGTACCCTACAGTAATGTTTTGTACAGTATCATATCCTGTTGTATCATAACCAACCCTGCTGTATGATACGGCATTATACCCTGCACTTGCACCTTAATGTACCCTGTCATATGGAATCAAATCGAATTGTATGTCGTTGTAAGGCTTCTTTTTATTATTTCACAGTGTTTTTTAAAGGTTGTCCCACATTAAAGGCTCCTTTGAATGTGGCTGATAATTATGTCCTAATTCTCTTAGCCAATAAAGAATCCATCTGCGATCTTCATGGCCCAGCATTAACCAGGATTCATAAACTTGACACCAGATTTATGGTTTCACATATCCATGGCATGGGATATATTTCACAACCATTTAGGTTATGCCCCATAGACATGTGCTAGGGTTAGGAACTTTAAAAAAAATCTTGAATATCTATCTCACATTTATTATGAGAGCTGCCTGAGGGGTAAGTGCTGCTCACAACACTAATGTTCCTGTTTGAGGAACCAGGGCCTTTCTGTGCAGAGTTTGCGTGTTCTCCAAGTGCATGCATGAGTTCTCTCCTGGTACTAGCTTCCTTCCACAGACCAAAAACATGCTTGTTAGGTGAACTCATGACTCTAAATTGGCTGTAGGTGTGGGTGTTAGCCCTGTAATTGACTAGCACACAGTCCAGGGTACCGCCTCTTGTCCAATGACAGCTGGGATAGGCTCCAGTCCCCTGCAACACGGACCAGGATAAATGGTGTGGAAAATGCATGGATGGATGGATGAACATTCATTGCGAGCCAATCAGAGCAACAAAACATAAAATAAAAGGTGTGTATCTCCTCAACAGGTAGCATTTAGATTGTATATGCCATTCTTCACTATTAGTGGAGTCAGTTGGTAAATTAAACTCTAGTCAATGACAGTCAGTCCATGCTAATTTATTTCACAAGCCGCCATTGTTTACAGGCTTGCAGTTGCTTCAACGTAACTATGTCTTTATCTACCAACTCTTTCTCTTTAAATGATGCTGATTGGTCAGGTCATTCTTTGACCTGGGACAAATCTATCAGCTTGACGCTTTGCAAGATGACAGACATGGAATCTGGCCAATCCAGCAGGTTTGCCAGTCTGTTAAAGTGTGCTTGTAGTCTCAAACAGCAGAATAATCAGGTTCAGTCTTACGTTGAAGAGTGGTTTTAACTCACTTGCATAGCTACCCATGCTCATGTTAAAATCAGAAAAGTAAAAGGACCTTAAAACTTCAAATTGCCTGTAAAACAATAGGTTCAGTTGCATGGTGCTAATTGTGTTAGGTAGTTCAGGTGCGGCTGGAAAGGTTGGTTGGTATAGAAACAAAGATGGGAGTCCTTCATAGACCACACAATCTCATTTCAGTTTAGGTTGAGCTCTCTATGAAGGCTACGATGGTTTGGCCCTTCTTTGACTTGGCCCTTTGGGGGATGCTAACCCTGAATTGAGACATGTATTCTACCCCTGAATGGAGACACAACTGCAGACACTACAAAGCCATTTTAATAGGAAGCTAAAATCACAGGTAAACCATAACCATAAACTAACCAGCTAGATATGCCAGTGAATATGACGGATGAGCAATAACTGGAAATGTAGCGATCATAAAACTAGGACAACAAATAATTTCTGAAAAGGTGAAATCATCACAGCAGCACCGTGTCAGCACCCCCTCCTCTTCCTCCCCCTCATCTGCCCTCGTGTGCGTTGTAGTCAGAATGTCAATCACAGCAGCCGCTGCTCCCCAGCCAATAGACAGTCAACAAATTACCATCGGGAGCGGAACCCGGCTGTAAATGCGATTGGGTTGGATTTGAGTCTGCTCTCCCGGCTTTGGATTTGAATAGAATAGAGTCTGTCCTCTTCCTTTTTTTTTGCCTCCGTGGCTTCAGAAAGCAAGATTAGATAGAGGTAGGGAGGGAAGGAGACGCAGTGAGAGGAAAAGGAGCGGAGACAGGGTGGGAAATAAGAAAAACAGAACAAGAGAGAGCATCCAGGGGTCTTTAAATTGTAAAAGCCTTAAAATAAATCTAAATTTAAGGCCTTGAATGGTGTGAAAAAGCGTGAAACGTCTGTATTAGAGGTTTTATTTTTCTGCTGCTTCATGATAAGTGTCTTTGTCCTGTATGTCTCTTCTTAGATTATTCCAGAGCAGGCCGAGGTTAGCAGCACAATAGGCTGTGTTATGTTTTATTCATCATTTCTGCTTTAGTAAACAAAATTGGACCTCATGTTCCTTTACAAATAATTTCATGTTGTCCTTTTTATTACACTGCCCATTCATAATTTCAAAGTTTTTATTAGCTACGCTGGACTGCAAATATTTTCCTTTGGCAGTCTGATAATCTTCTGTTTGTAGCGGTGCAAGATCTGTAAACCCTCGCCACGTTTGACAATAAAGTAATTACCATGAACAAATGACACTGTTACTGGCTAGATTGTCAGCCTCGGAGGGTCTTTGCGGGGTCCAATCAGGTTTGATTTTGCAGAAAATCTGTAAGATTGCTAACACCAAAAAGCCTTTACAATCTGCTAGAAAAACAAGTGTTGTTTCTCTGTCAGTGATGCACATCTTTGTGATCTTTAAGGGGGATTAAATGCTTTTGGTTCTCATTTCAGATTAGTTTAGACATGTTGACTTGATCTAGATTTGTTTTTTTTGGTCCAGTTATGAATTTTTCACATCCTTAGACTGTATGGAACATGGAAGGAGTCTCACTGATGTTGCCCATTGTTTTTAAGGAGGTGCATGAAGCCCAGTGGTTTACAAAGACAGGCAAAGAGGTGGATTTCAGACTGGGCTTAAGCCTTCTAGCAGACAGCCACAACCCACCCATTTATCAGTCGGTGCAACCACACCCATAATAATGCTAATTTATGCATCACTCTAGGCTCTGTGTAATCAAATGGATGCATTGTAAAGATTCTCTTTGTGCCAATTTAACCAATTAAGAAGTGAACAATAGAGCCCAAAACCTTTCCATGCACCAGGCTGCAAACGTGCAGTTTTGCAAAGCTGATGGTCAGATCCCATGCTGTTCTGCAAAGCTTCAAGATGGAACCCTTGATTCTGGTCAGAGAATGACAGGACCAGTCAGGGTCATTGGAAGAGAAAGAGGCAGTAGCTACAGGCATGGTTTAGTTGAAATCAATGCAAACCTGTAACTAATGGCGGGCAGTAAACAAATTAGTGTGAATGCAACTAAAGTGGTAGTTTCATCCTATCTGGACAACGTTTCCTCTGCAACGGTTCTGTCCTTCCCAAACACCATCTATGTGTGTTGTCCAGATGGATGTCAAATACCACTGATATGTAAAACAGTCTATTTGGGACATGTTTACTTATGCAGCAAAGATGAGCATTTTTAATATGGGGCTTAATAGGCATTTTGGCTATTGGTGCCAGCCTCAAGTGGACAATTTTAGAACTGCAGGTTTATTTTTAATTGCATTATTGCTTTTTTAATTTAACTGCCATATATTTCAGAATTCTGTTTGTATGATGATAACCTCAGGAAGTATAACCTGTTAAGTTGTGCAAAGTACTTCAAACCATGCAACTTTATCCATAGTGAAAAAGCTGGATATTCAGTGGTTTTATGCAGCGCATATGCAACTATGTGGAGTGTACTCATTCATTTTTCAGTCTTTATATAGCAGTGTTTCGAAACTTTATTTTGGTGACCCACTTTTTACAAGGTACAATCCATCGTAACCCATCTACGTTGTTTCACTCACCAGGTGATGGCCAGTGCTAGCCTGGATAACATTATTTCTGGACTCAATCCGGTCCTGCCCTGGCATTTTTTGTTTTATAAACCTGGATGGGGCCACTTTATCTCTGTCACATTGACGTTTTTTTTTTTCAGTGCTTGGCCCCTTAGGCCTTCAGAGCCAAGAATCCATAACTGTGATTTTAGCTCTTTTGCCATCCAGTTGCTAGTAGAGCCTTTTTTGTGTTTTATTGTGGTGGAGAGGATGAGTGTTACAGGATGGAGTTATGCTGTGGGGCTGTAACATGTACAGCGGATGTAAATGTCAGATTAAATACTGTGGCAGGGAAATACCAAAAGGTTACTTGGTGACACAAAAAAAACTTTCACAACCCACCGATAGGTGTTTTTCATTGTTTATGTGGAAAAATGGCCGTCAGAAAAATATGGATTTCCGCTTTGGTTTTTTTTCTACGCCTTCTTTTTTTCTTGGTCGCCATTTGTGATGACGGCGCCCCTAACGGGCAGAGTTTGTAGGTGTTCAGACGGTTTGGTCCGTTCAACCAAGAGCAATGTGAATGCAAACCAAACCAAAGGAAAGCGCAACAATGTTGCAATTTCGGTTCCAAAACGGACCGAGTACCCTGGACTATCAGGTGTAAAAATGACCTAAAAAGGGTTTAATGTGTGACCTTTAACTTTGGGCACCAGCATGTTACACATATTTACTCTCTTGACAGCCACTCTTGTAGTAATAAGTGCCAAAACAAGCTAATAATTTAGCAAACTGTAGATAAACAAGCTAAACTACAAATATCAATGGTAAAGCTATGATCTAACCTAGCAATTTGGTCACTTTGTATGATATCAGTGTTGTTACAGAAAAGTTTAGTAGTGATTTCAGAGATTCTCACAAATATAGGACATGGATCAATACAAAAACAAAATTTGTTTTAAAGTATTTTAGCCTAGCCAAGTACAAATCAACTTTCTATGGTGACAGCATAGTGCAGACTGTTCAAGTCCAAGTGGAAACTCATTAAAGGAGATTTTTAAAAGTACATGGCTCAAAATAGTCAAATTGAGGACAAATATAGAAAAATGGCAATTCCATTAACACTGCTTCTCCATTTTGTACCTCCTACTTTCATGTCACCCTCAACTCTCTACTTTTTGCACCATTTTTGGTCTCCACCGACTCCTGAGGGAAATATTTTGTCGTTTAGCTGCCAAATGCTCTACTTTGTTCCTCAGTTAGTCGCTAACTGCAGTGTCTCTCTGCTGTTTGCTTCTGAGCAGGTGGTGCTGAGTGGGTTTTCAGAGCTTTTCCTTAAAAACAGCTGAAAGGAACATTCTGTGAGCGCTCAGAGTGAACCAAAACAGAGGAGCAGCAGCAAAACAATTAGGCTTTCTTTAGCTCTGTGAAGGGAAGAGGAGCTGCAAATGCAGGTGAAAACTCACTCTAGGTTCATCACTATGAAAACCCATTTCACACTGCCAGAATTTTTGGATTACTTTGTGGAGAATGCTACGGTAACACAATCTCTTTTACCTGTTCTCATGGACCCAGTAAAGGAGATGGAGAAAGGAGTATCCAGTTTTCCTCTTTATTGACATTTTATTCCCTGCATTAGGGATTGACTAATCCCAGAATAATTGACAGATTAATGATAATGAAAACAAAGGTTAGTTGCATCCCTACATGTGTCACATTTAGTCCGACGTTTCATTTCAGCAGCCTGAGCGTCAGCAGGAGATTCATTAGCTCATTAGTGAGTGACTCATTAGAAACAAGTCACGTGATGTCATAATCTCTCCGCTATGTGAGTACTGTAGTGTCGGTAGTCTTTGCACTCCTCTGACCGGTTTTTTTTTTGTGCTAAATGAGTGGATGCCGAGCAGGCAGGTGGCTGCTCTGCTCACTTTGCGGCGTCTCTCTGGTGTTTGTTTCCAGCACTCGAGGTTTGATTTATGTGCAGTTTGCCAAGAACACTTCCAGCGAGTGACATTGTGCTGGTTAATTAGAACAAATGTGGAAGGTCTCAATAGTGGGATGCTCTTCTTTTGCTTGTGGAGAATGTTTGATTAAGCCTTATCAGATATGCACTTTCACTGAAATATATTGCCCATAAGTTCAAAAATTCGTCAGATATTCCTTGTGAATCCTGCAGAGAGCCTGTGGAGGCAGAGACAGAGCGAGCGCTGCTGCGACTGAGGTCTGGGTTATTTCAGGATGGTTGTCTTGCAGTCTAATGTGGTTTGGCACTCGTGTGTCTAGTCAGGAGGAGATATATGGTTGAATTTGCTTTGAGTGGCTGGCTGGTTTCTGAATGGAGGAGCTCTGGTTTCCCTGGTTGCTGATTGCTACGGTCAAGACTTTTCTCAGCTATTTTTCATCCTCATTTTCTTCCCTTCGTCTCTTTTTGTCTCATCTTCTCAGCATCTGCTTCTGGTTGTGTCCTCCTTTTCCTCCCCTCACATCGTTTCCTTCTATTTTTCACTTTTGTTTGTCTTTTCTCCTCTCTGTTTCCCCCCCAAGTTCTTTTATTTTTGGCCTCTCTGTTTCCTCTTTTACTATTTCTGTGTGATGCTTTCATCCCTCTTTCCAGCTTTTCTCACTTTGTTTCTTCATCTTTCCACTCCTGTTATTATCCTTTCTGCCTCCCCTTCTTACCCTCTTTTCATCCTCATTTGCCTCTCTCCATTAAAGGGATATTTCTGTGTTTTTGAAGCTGGGTTGTACAGTGCTGTGAAAACGTATTTGCCCCCTTCCTGATCTCTTAGTTTTTTGCATTTTTTTCCACACTTTAATGTGTCATATCTTCAAACAAATTTAAATATTAGACCACCTGAGTTAATACAAAATGCAGTTTTTAAATGACGATTTCATTTATAAAGGAAATAAAGCACCAGAGTTCAACTCGTGAGTCAAAAGAATATTTCCCCCAAATTCCTGAGGATCACCAAGATGTTTTTTTTGTCAAATGTAAAATGAGCCTTTGTGTTCTTTTTGGTCAGCAGTGGTTTTGGCCATCATGGATGCCATTTTTGCCCAGTCTCTTTCTTAGTGCTGAATCTTAAGCACTGACCTTAATGGAGTCTAGTGAGGCCTGCAGGTCTTTAGATGTTGTTCTGGGTTCTTTTGTGACCTCCTGGATGAGTCATCGATGCACTCTTGGTGTCATTTTGGTAGGCTGCGCACTACTGGGAAGGTTTACAGCTGTTCCAAGTTTTCTCCAGAAAGGGCTAGCCACTGCTGGAAAGGTTCACTCTACGCCAACGATCTTTACTTTATGGAAAACCCTTGCTCCTCTGTCCTCAGTTTTAGAGTTCTCATTGTGCTCTTTGAGTTATTTAGGTAGGTTGGCCACTCCTAGAAAGGTTTGCCATTGACCCAAGTTTTCCCCATTTGTGGATAATAGCTCACACCATGGTTTGCTTGAGTTTCAAAGCCTTAGAAATGGCCAGCCATTACTGGGAAGATTACCTACTGTTATGCCAACAGTCTTTTCTTTATGTTGACTGTCCTTTGTTGGCAACTTTTGAACTTTTGACTCTTCAAAAGTTCAAAATGCAGGGAAAAGAACCCGGCTTCACAACACTTCACCAACATTCTTTCCTATGCCTTTTAACATGATCTCATCAAAGCATATAAAACGTTCCATCCATAAGTTTGAGGATCTTCAGATATTGTTCTGGGTTCTATTGTGACCTCCTGGATGTGCTCTTGGAGTAATTTTAGTTGGCCAACCACTCCTGGGAAGTTCACAACTGTTCAAAGTTTTCCTCATTTGTGGGTAATGGCTCTCACTGGTTCACTAGGGCCCCAAAGTCTTAGAAATGGCTTTATAGCCCTTTCCAGAGCGATAGATGTCAGTGCCATTTGTTTTATGCCAGGTAAATGCCATTTTTGCCAAGTCTCTTTCTGTTAAATCATGAGCACCGACCTTAACTGAGGCCTGCAAGTCTTTAGATGTTCTGGGTTCTTTTGTGACCTCCAGGATGAGTTGTTGATGTGCTTTTGGAGTCAGTTTGGTACGTTTGCCACTCTTGGAAAGGTTTGGGATTGATCCAAGTTTTCCCTGTTTGTGGATAATGGCTCCCAGCATGGTTTGTTGGAGTTCTACTTTATGGAAATGGCTTTGTAACCCTTTCCCATTACTTTGTTTCCTCAGCTCTTGAATTTCTTTAGATTGTGGTATAATGTGTTGGTTTTTAGCTCACTTCTTTTTGCCAGACAGGTTCTATTTAAGTGATTTATTTTATTCAACAGGTCTGGCAGCAGGCAAGCCTGCCTCACTCTATCACATTTAACACTGGTAACAGCGTGTGTGTGTTATAATAGTGCAGTTGCATTCAGAGACCTGTGGTAATCTCCACCAGACCTTAATGCAACGCAACGATACTCTAAGTAATGAATTCAAATATTTCTGAGTATTTTTGCATTGTTATATAAATGCATCATTGACACAAAGATGGTATTGGAGCTCTAAAATATACAGTACAGTGGTTCTGTCAGTAACTAGTTAATTTTCCTCCTTCAGTTGTTCCTGTATTGGCCTCAGAGATCCCTTATCAGTCAGGCTCTAGTGGAGATAATAAAGAGAAGTGCATACAGAGTAAACAGCAGTGTGCAGGCTTTCACTGACACATTATAAGTAGTTCTCCAGGCTGAGCCACTGTACAGCAGCAGCACATTACTATGATATACTTATGCTCTCCATTCATACACTCCGTCATGACGCTGAGTCTTATTTAATGTCACGAGCCACATTTGCCTGGAGTGGAGCCCCTACAAGCTGAGATCCGAGAGGAAAGGACTGAAGTCATCTTTCTTCTCCCTGCTGTCTCTGTTTTTTGCTCTCCCTGTCTGTATCTCTCTATCTCCTCCTCTGCTGTGATCGCACCCAGCCCCTCCCCCCCTCTCCTCCCCTCCTCTGGATCTATGCCTCTCTACCTCTCTCTCTCCCCCTCTGCAGTCAGTGAATTCCCCCGGGTTCGACAGCGGGAGACTATTACACTCACAGACGGATTCGCTCTCCTCCAATTTCTCTCTGTCCTCTTTCTCCCGGTTCTCCCCTTCTTTCATCATCCCCCTTTTCCTCTCCTTCTCCTCCTCCTCTGCTCCACCTCTGCGCTCAAACCTCTACCCCATCACATTCATCCCCTCCATCCGCATGAATGTGTGCACATGCACAGGTCTCCCCTCCCTCCCTCCTCTTTCTCTTTCTCCTTTTCTTCAGTCAATATAATTGGCATCGCAGGAGTGCTCCCTGCAGAGTATGCTAAAACAGCAAGCACAAAAACAGAGGGAGAGCAGAGAAGGAGGCAGGAAGGGAGAACGATGTGGATAAAGGCAAAAAGGCGAGGAGAAAGCGAGAGGGGAGGACTGGAAAGTGAAGAGCTTGGACGAGGGAATTAGAAGATGGGAGGGAAACAGAGAAAAGGACTTAAAAGTGATGAGAAGGGAGGAGGTATAAAAATAGAAAACAGAGGATGGAAGAGTTACGTTATAAGAAGAGAGAGCAGAGAGGAAGAAAGATGGCATGACATAAGGTGAGAAAGGAGAAAAAGAAAGTTAAAAGAGAGGATGAAAAGGGGGAAGATGGTAGAGAGGATAATAATAGGAGGGGGAGAAGAAGAAACAAAGTGAGAGGAAATGAAAAGAAGGTGGAAAGCTTCCCACTAAGAAAGCATGGGTGATTTTAGTCCTGTTTTAGGTGTGCCCTAGTGTTAATTTTGTTAGATTAAACAAAATTACCTCGGGGGAAAATGTCCAAGATCAGACTGCACAATTTATTTGTATGTCATGATGGCCAGTGTGTCAGATGAGGCGATCACAGCGCCATAAACAGACATGTCAGACTACACAGTGGCACGCGGTCAACCATCATGACTGAAGTGATACTGGGAGGAAGAGGACTGGAGCTAGACTGCACCTGAACAGAAGAATTTACTCTACTATACCGTGTCTGTTTGCCTCTGTAAAGGTTAGGATGAACTCTTGCTTGACGCTGTGCTAATCGCAGTGACTCACTGGTTTCTATTTTTCGCCAGCATGTCTCTTTCTTCTGTTTGTCCTTCTATGACACATCATAAAGGCATGGATGTTGCCATCAGAGCTCTACAAACTTTTCCTCTGCCTCATCGCTCCATCTCACAGCCCCAGCTTCATCACTCCTCCTTTGCTATGCCGTTTGGTTTGTTTACATCTGTGACTGCTGCATGCAGAGCACTCTGCTTTTTCTGGGCAATGTCTCTGGAGTCACTGAACAAATTGTAGAAAGCAGATCAAAAATCAAACATGCTAGACCTTCTGTCAGGAGTTTGGGAGGTGCTCTCGATGGTTGCTCACTATGACACACTACACATGATGAGACAGCAAATATTTGAGGCCGACGGGTCCTGAAACCCTGTGGGTTGGGCCAGGGCTGCCCACAGAAATGGCCAGGTCCCTGAAAAAGCCAGAGAACGTGCCCTCCACATTTATGATTCACTGATGGCAGCAAGGCATGTGTGTCTGATAAGTAGTCATGGTGCTAGTGACCTGGATAACAGTGTGGCAAACTTTTTCAGTTTTTTTTTCTGGAATCATTTATTTGTCGAACTTTTTAACCCCTTTTCAACCAACTTTTCTACCTCTTCTTGCCATTTTTAACCTATTTTTGCTGGCCGTTGCCCTTTTATACCACCTTTCTTGCCACTTTTAGCACTATTTTGCCTATTGTAACCCTTTTTTGCCACTGTTTTGTCATTTTTTGACCTTTTTTGCAACTTTTAACCCATTTTTTGATTTTTTTGTCCCAAGATGCCACATCTTAGCTACTTTTCTCACACTTAGTGCCCATTTTTGACACTGTTTTGCCACTCTATGTGGATTTTTGCCTCTTCTTTTTTGACACTTTTATTTTATTTTTGCAGCTTTTTTCCATTTTTGCTCCTTTTAACCCTATTTTGCTGTTTTTAACCCTATTTTTGCCACTTTAAACCACATCGTGCTATTTAGTGCTCATTTTTGCCCCTTCTTTTGTCACTTTTATTCTATTTTGCCATTGTTTTTTCCACTTTAAATCAATTGTTGAAGCTTTTTATTTTTTTTTTCGCCATTCTCTAAAATTATTTTTATTACTTCTGCTTTCCCCACAATATTGCCACTTTTCAACCATGCTTGTCCTTTCTTTTGCCAGTTTTAACCCCTTTTAATGAATTTTTGCAGCTTTTTTCCATTTTTACCACTTTTAACTCATTGTTACTACTTTCCCTACAATTTTAGTAATTTTCACCCATGTTTGTACTTTCATTTCGTCAGTTTTATTCTAGTTTTGCCACTGTTTTTCTACATTTAATCTATTTATTACAGCTTTATATCAATTTTTACCACTTTTAACCCACTTTTGCTACTTTTTGACATTATTTTCCTTGTGGTGTAGTTCAGTGTGCTCATCCTCATTGTTAAGGTCACAATAAAGAGAAAAGGGCTTTACATTTTGAAAAGGGCTTTATTTGTACTACAACATACATAAATAAAATTCATTTTTGTTGCTTTGAAAATAGTCGATATTTTTCAGGTTAAAGATGAAATATGGCTACCACAGCTTGGCTTTACAGTGGACCATGATTTTGCTGACCTACATGGGCCCCCAGTTTGGCCGGGCCCCAAAAAGCTCTCCCCTTTATCCCCCGTTATGGGCAGCTTTTGGTTGGGCTATAATATTAAAAACAGGCTTAGTCTGACCTCAGCTTAATACAGAAGTGTCCAAACTATAGTTGGCTTTTAAGTGCAGCCCCCAGGCTGTTTTTTTATTGGCTTGCACCAAATTCTAGACATTAAATGAAATGGTCCACAGTAGATATGAAGCTTGTGCTTGACTGTACAGTACTTTTTAGTTTCAACATTAGATGAGTTCAGTGCCTTAACCTGGTCAGCTGGCCCAAGATCCCAGGATGGTTAGCTGTTCTTTTGACTGCCATTGATGTGGCTGTTATTTTTCTTCATGCAGATTCAGTTACTAAACACATCTTAAACTTCCAGTACATCAGGTTGGTTTTACTAGTTTTGACACACTAAAGGTAAAGTATATCAAAGCAGACAACCCCTTTATTTTTTCACAGTTAAAGAGGTGTCACTAGCCTCTTAGCTTGTGGTCAGTTTGCCCCATTCATTCTTAATGCAAGTAGCTTCACTGCACACAGCAGGATTTGGGTTAGGGATACCGAGCCAGGGTAGGAGAGCCATGGAAATGTATGTGGGCTGTTTGCAGAAGAGGTGGGCAATTAAGATCTGCTATTAGGTGGTCACTGTAGACCTATTATCAGTGCATAGTGTGGCTGATCACTTCCAAATTCCCATAACAGATCATTAATGCAAAATTTAAACAGGGTGAAGAAACATGTCAACCTGGGTTGTACCTAAACCAAACTGTGCGAGTGTTTACAGGCCTTTGAATATGGAGTATTGACATATTACTTGTCAAACAGCAACACTGCAATCGCAGCTCTGGACTTGCAGCCTTTCTTGACCATGTTCTTCCATCTTTGCCTCAGCCATCACATCACAAAGTACCCAGACAGGCTAACTGGCTTCTTTACAGCCACAGGCTGGTGTGTGGACCAGAGCTGCAAAGCTCTGCACACTCCACCATGGCCAATTGCCAAAGTTACATAGAGCCAAACGAAGCCGCGTGGGCTGCTCTGTTGAACAGGGATGGAAGCCATGCTGCCAGATAAAATGTACTGTAAAATTAGTTAGACTTTGAAACTACTGTTTAAAGATAAAAAAGTAACAAACTGATGCTGTGACTTTAAGAGCAGACTAGCCTCTTCCCATCTTTTATTATCTATCACATCCTACCAAATATTTCTTTTAAAATCTCATTTTGTGAGATATGTGCACTCACATCGCCAAATTGCACATGGATAGTGTTTCATTTTGCTGCTCACAGCGTCGACGAATTATGTTTTGAAAGAAGCCCACCTACAGTTTTGTCCCATTTTCTCTGGACCATTCCCAGACCTCTCTGGGAACATTTTCAGTGTAAGTATTTACTTCCAAAGAAATTATGATAGATTTTTTGTGGCAGCACAAACAAAATTTCACATTTTTCTTCTAAACCAGTGCAGCAGCAGAAGGCTCAGAGGTTGAAATCTCAATGCTGCACAACCAAACCACAACAGTCTGCATGCTTAGCGAGTATTAGGGGTTAGGGAGGAAATCCCTTTTGTTCCATTTGTGGTATCTGTGAAGAACGACCCTGTTGCTCACACTTTGATTGCTGGTAAAGGATTTTTATGCTTCTTTTGAAACTTTAGCAAAAACTCTTTGCAGCTGCACAAGATAATAATCAAAGAGCAAAATCCAGGACAAACAAGCCCCCGCACACAGTCAATTCTAAGTCTATTTACTAGATAGCAATGCTTGAAAATGCAAATGAGGGTGTATCTTTGAGAAGAATAGTGCTCAGAGACTCTGAGAATGCATTATAAGGAGAATCGAGGCCGTTCTTAAGGTTCTTACCAAAGCAAGACTTTGAAAAGGCTGTTTATGTTCGCTGTTTATCAGGAAACAGATACTTTATAAGGATAAAACCAACTCTAAGTGCCTTGTAACAAATCTGAAAAAGTGGGCGTCAGAAAACAGACAGCTGGTGAGGGTTAGAGATGAGACTTGAATATCTTCAACAAAACTCGTAAAGTTCTTTCTTGAAACTCCATGGTGGTGATTTTTAAGAAACTAAGGCCGTTTTTCTTTGTTCCTGTCAGTTTTAGATTAGCTGACATCTTTTAAATGACGTTGATGGTACAGTGCTCACACATCTGCAGTCTGCTGTACATCCGTCATGCATCTGTGCTTGTGAGCGAGGAGATAAAGTGGAGGGTGTTTGGTGTTTACCCGCCATTTAAGCTCGACATATACCTTTACGATGGAAATTTATGGCACACATTGAGGAGTGGATGATAAAGCTGGCTGGTATTTGCATTTTTATATCATATGTATTAGGCTGTTATGCTGCTGTGTGAATCAGTGGTTCCCAACTGGTGGGGCCCAGACCCAAAAGTGGGTCATAGAGCATGCTGCAGATGGATTGACCAGATGCAATGTCTGTCATCATTGAGCTTTAGGTTGATAGACTTGTTTCTAGTAAAAGAATGACTGGAGCAGTCAGCATCATCCGAGAAGAAGAGGAGGTAGCTACAGCTGTGGTTTAGTTATAGTGACTGCAAGCCTGTAAACAATGGCAACCACTGAAAGGATTAGCGTGGATTTGGCTTATTAGCAGCAGTTTTTTTTAGAGCTGGGCATTTCTTTATTAGTAAAGTGTTTTGCACATGCTTACTACGTCTTTATTTTGTTCCTCTGATAGGCCTTTAATGATAGCAATGGACAGATATTTTTTTTGTCCATTCCCTTTCAAGTGTATTTATTTATATATTTTTAAGGGTTCTGTTCTTTTCAAACCCCTTGCATGGGTTGTTGCCCAGAAGGTTTTGCAATACAGTTCATGCACTGCATTGGCGTAGCACAGGGATGGAAAAAGGGTACTGATTCCCTGGGCCCTCAGTAGGGAGGGGCCCTTGAGATGCCTGTATGGAAGCCCATTTGGGTCAAATAAAATAGAAAAAAAATGTGAAAGTACAGCAGGTCTTGAAAAAAAAATCTAAGTCATAATGATGAAATGAAAAGTATAATTATGAGATAAAAAAGTCATGATTATGAGATAAAAAGTAATAATTATGAGGAAAAAATTCAGAATTATGACATAAAAAGTCAGAATTAGAGGATAAAAGTAATAATAATGAGATACAAAGTCAAAATTATGAATTATAAAGTCAAAACTATGACATAAAAAGTTATAATTGACTAAATGACATTTTAACACATAATTTAGACTTTGTATCTTTTAATTATGATTTTTTAATCTCATAATTTTACATTTTAATCTTATAATTATGACTTTGGATTTCTTTTTTATTTCCTTACTTCCACATTTTTCTTTTTTAAGTGGTGGAAATGGGGTGTGTCAGGTTGGAATATGAGGCACAAAATCTGCAGGAACTCCTCAGCAGACATACTACACTCATGTATATTTCATTTTACTCCAATTTGCTGGGAAATTTTGGTTGACTTATCAAGATCTAAACTTACTTGTCTTGTTATGTTCTGAAAACAATGCTGGTTTTCCCAAAGAAATACATTGATTTCTTAAGATCTCTTAAAAAATGTTCATGTTATCATGGGAAACAGACTAAAATAAAATGCATGTGTACATGTTGTTCCAGGGCTTCTTTAATGATGTGCTTTCAAATCATATTTTTTTCACTCATCTCTTCGGTCAATTGTTTTGTTCCACCTAAAGCTGGAGATATACTGGATGTTTACTCTACATATGCAGATGCATGAGCCCCTGCACTGGTTTGACTTATTTTAGCCATGAGTTCTTTCACAATCCGTGCATGTCCTCAAAAAATAACCAGTCTCATACTGGAGATACAGTACAAGCATGTGTGGTAGAAGCAGTGTGGAGGTGGAGAAGGTGTGACAGTCAACAACAGCAACAGGCGCAATAAGACAAACTGATAAACCTAATCCTTGGTGCTCTATGCAGCTATGATGAGTTATTGTCACCGCACATACACAAACATGTCTGCTGAACCAGCTGGCTACAGATAAATTCTGCTTTAAACCAGTAAAAATAAGGAAAATAAGATCGGTATTTCAGTTCAATATGTGACTGTGTAAACTGGTAGCTGAGTGGGCTGCTTGTATTAGTTTAGATTTTCTCCAAATGCATAGTTAACATATTCAAACCATAGTCATCGGCTTAAATGCAGTAATTGTGATCAGTTAGGGTTCATGATTAGTTCATACGTGTTTTCTTTTTAAATCACAATTACCAGGAGTTGCGTGCATTGTTGGCCCTTTGCAACGTCTCCCTGCAGCCACGGTGATGTTTAATAAGTCCACCATTTTCGCCACTTTTTTAAGATTTATTTTTGGGCCTTTTCATGCTTTCATTAGATAGAGGAAGGACAGCGGATAGACTTGAAAACAGGGAAGAGAGTTGGGAGAAACATGCGGTAAAGGACCACAGGCCGAATTCGAACCCAGGCTGCCCGCATACATGGGTAGCGCCTTAAACTGCTCCACCATCTGCGCCCCATATTTCAGGATTTTTGAAGTTGGGTCATATGAGGTACTTGGCTATAGTAGTGGCATTAGCCTCCAGTGATTTCTGTGAAAACTGATGCTGTGGTTACTACGAGCTCAGAGAGATCCGCAGCTTAGTGGTTATAGGAACATTTTATCCACATAGTTTAACGAATTTTAAGTAAAAATGGGCCAAGAAAATATGTTGGCTTGCATGTACTTGGTGTCGAAAACATACAAAGCACTTAATTTCTCCCAAAAAAACTCTCTGTGTCAGGCACTAATTTTTAATGCAGCTTTCGGCATTTTATCTCCTTCCGTCACACACTCACCCTCTGACCCTGTGTGGGTCTGCAGGCTTCTACAGGCATAATAACACCACACCAAGCTAAAACAAAGATAATATGAAAGATTTCGACTCAAGTAATGATGAATGTGCCACTTACTGTGGATATGAGAGGATATTTGTATGACCTGGAGTACACCAAAGAAGAACTTAAACCAGTGGAGAGTCAGCGGGCTGAAAGAGAGAGCAGAGAAACTTCATTTGAAAGATCAGGAGAAATCCCAAGTTACTGGTGGTGTTGGTGTGAAAAATGTGAACCCATGCTTTGGATTTCTCCTGCTCGAAACTTCCATAAGAAGGCAAGCCAACAAATTTTCTTGGCTCATTTTTACTTAAAACATGTTAAACTATGCGGATAGAATATTCCCATTTATAGCCACTATGCCACAGGGCTCTCTGAGCTCGTAATAACCACAGGTTCAACTTTCAAAGAAATCACTGGAGGCTAATGCCACTACTATAGCCAAGTATCTCAAATGGCCCAACTTGAAAAAAATCCTGAAATATCCCTTTAAGTTAATGCCATAATCTTCAATCTACCCAAAGTCCTTTACCATACTTTCAAAATAAAAACAGACACCCTTAGTTTAAGACAGTACAAAAATCCAAAATGAAAGTAAAAACAGTTTTAAATGCAAAATAGTGGAATTTTTATTGCTTTACAATGACATCATGAGTGCAGTTGTCTGCAGGTCACCAATTAACATAGTCACAAAATAAACTGACAAACTGGGAATGTTCCACACATATGCAGAGGAAAATGTTGTAGGAATGGAGTGCAGGCGGTGTTTCCTGACCTCAGGTTATCAGCCTGACCTAATCTTGTCTTACTTGATGATTGAAATCAAAACTGCAACAATTTCAATTAAATAAATCTGAGAGGCTGAAAATTATTAAAAATCTGGGTGCCGATTTCTCATTAAGAAGGTGTTACTGGGAGCTGAGACGAGACCAGTTGAGGCCCATTGGACTAAATGATGGTTAATCTCTATCCACAGCTGCAGAAAATCAGTGTGGTACACCTGAAACTAATTCTTATTCAAGAGCTGTAATTCATTTTATTATAAAACATCCCTCCTAATGTTTGCCAGACCCTGGCCGAGCATTAAAACAAAGTAACGTGTCGACTGATGTCGAAGATCTGTTAAGAGTTTTTTTTTTTCAGGAAACAACTTTAGAGGCTCACACTGACAAGAAAGAAATGTACAAAGAAATACTGAGCTGTGAGGAAAAAAGTTTGAATACAAGGATGGAATAAATTACTGTAAGCTGTATCAAATGGATGTCTGTCACATTAAGCCCTCTAAAGAATAACAGGCCATTTCTTTGAAAGCACAATAGATGATAGGTTATATAAGTGCTGCTTTGTCTTATGATTGACTCTGACCTGAGTTCTCCCGATGCCTGCTTGTGTACGAGTTGTTAGATATTATTTCACTGTAACACTAATACCAAGCATTACCATCAGCATGGTATGTGTTTTAAGCGTGTGTAGGTGTGAGAATGAGTGCACTCTCCTTACAGTTTTTTATTCATCAGGGTCTTGGGGTCGTAGATGGAGCTTCCAGGAGATCTCTGGTGAAATGATAAATGCTTTCAATTCAAATAATTTAATTCAGTGGAAATTAATTTGCTTCAATGAATAAGATTTGATGTTCTGGTAAAAATGAACATGTTTGTGATGTTATACTACAGGATTAATATCACTACTTTCTTTTAAAACAAGGTTAAAACTACAAAAATAGTATGATTTCCCTACTTCTGACAAAGCAAAGCTCATGTTTTGGAAGGATCTAAAGATTATCTTACCTAGTTTGAGGTGTTTCAAGAGAAGGAATTTTGATATGACAAGTGAACCAAATGGTTAAACACCAGAATTACCAGTAGGTTAAATGGATTCTTAATATTTATATGCCTTTCCACATGGCAATCAAATTAAGGCCTTGTCCACACAGAGACGAAAATGTTAAATTTCTGTTCTGTTTGAAAAAGTTTTCTGTAAACATGGGATCGTTTCAGGAAATGTCCAAGTAAGCACAGAACCACTGCAAACGACAGAAAACACTGTAGTGTTTATGTTAGTGGTGCTGTAACACTGCCATGGAAATCTACCAAAAGAGAGAAGAAGATTACGGAAAATGGCCTAAAAATTACTCTGGATTGCCCTTCTGGTTGTTCTCTGCAGTGGGTTTAAGCACATTTTGTGTCTGTAGCTTTTGCAGCACGAACACAACATTGTAATTTGCCATTGTTGTTTTGGCTGGATGCGCACATGCGGCTTAAGTGGGCTATGCTATGTATGACGTAATCCTTTCAAGAAAGATGCAGTTGGCAGTCTAACCTTGCAGAAAAGATGGATACGCCCATCCATCTTGCAAAGCTCTCATCTGAACAGTTTGGGCCTGGTTAGAAAATGACAAGACCCATCAGTGTCGACAGGCAGTACTTTTGGGCGCAGCGGAGTCGTGATCTAAGCAAGCAGTCATTAGCGTGGATGCTGCTAAAGTGCCAGTTTTATCAGAACTTGACGACATTTCTTCATTAAAAAAGGAACAAAGAACAGCAGTGAATTGTTTTCTTTTCAAAAATGACAAAAGTCATGTACTGACATGTCTACAGTTGCCATGGTTTGAGTTATACAGCTACTGTATCAATGGTGTTTATTCGTCGGTAGTGGCACACCTCGGTTTGGGGCTCCGATGTCACGTGTTTTGCTACTCTGATTGACCTGTAAAGATGTGACAGACAGAACGTTTATCCAATCACCCACCGAGTTTTTTTTCAAAGACTCTGCCCTCTCCCAAACGCGTGCCAGGTTAGTTGGCTGTCCACACGGAGACAAAACAGTGTCTACAGATTTGTTCACTCTGGGACCTGGTTTAAAAAAGTAGCATTTACGGCTTCTCTAAACACCCTTTCCATGTGGATGAAATGTCGATATGACAAAAAAACTTTTGCATATACTCCTGAATTCGTCTCCGTGTGAGCGGGCCTAAGTGCTGAAAACCCATCTGGCACTAGTTTGACTGTCCCCTTATCCATGGTTTATACCTCTGTGTCAAATCTACACCATAGCTAATTCATAGCAGCCTATGCCATCGTGGGATTTCATGCCTGTGCGCATCACTCTGCAAAACCCAAAACACTAATTTTTAGTACCATTTTTATGCCAGTTATTGGTACTGCAATCACATTTCCTGCTTTTTTGTGTAAACTATGACAAAAGCATGCATCTTGTATTGGAATCGAAGTGTAAATAATTTGAGCAGCAGTTGGTTAAACTGCAGTTATTGCAAAAATGAAAAGAGAGATGTATGAATGAGGACATGCACACTGGATATTTGACTAGTTGTATCACAGTCTGCAGCCATTTATTTCACTCTAAAGCAGTGGTTTTTGACCTTTTCTCCCCACGGCCCCCTTACAAGTATTTTATGAACGTTAAGACCCCCAGGACCCGGATGGAAAAATAAAGCATCAATTTTAATTGTTTTCATTGATGAAATCTCAACAGTAAAGGCCTACAGACACTTCTTCCTGCCAAAGCACTCATGTATAAACTCTCAAATATGTGTCTAATCATGATTATAAAAAATGTGTGCAAATCTAATTTTGACAACCTGGGAGCAGATGAAGCCTCCTGCACCCCTTGAGAACTTTGGCACAGCCCCTAGGGGAGCTCAGGCCCCAGGCTGGGAAGTAAAGCTCTAGAGATAGAGCAGATGAAATGTCTTTTTGTCATTGTGGAAGGACAACAAAATTGAAATATAATTCTCGAAGGTGCCAGAAAACAAAAAAGACAAAAACTATGTCATAAATACTCTAATTGGAAGTAAATACAAAATATAGAATATGTCATTCACATTCTGAGCATATTGCACGAAATGTTCAAGTCTTTGCTGTGTTATGGACAATACACAGGACATAGAGTACTGTGCAGAAATTTTTTTTTTGGGGGTGGGGGGGCTGAAATAAGGTGTGAAATGGCAAGAAAGTCAGTCTGAGGGCATGGTTAGATGGGGAAGAGGACTGGCACAACCCGGGTCGTGCTCTGGATGTTCTTGCATATTACTAGGGGTATGGGAAAAATAATCCATTAAAAAAAATAAAGTCCACGCGTTTAGGATGGAGTAACGTGTGACTGTGACGAGTAAGGGTGGCCTTTGGTACCATCTGGTCTGGTAGTAGGGTTGCCACGTGCCTCTGGTCATACTGTGGATGTCCCAAGGGCCTGAAAAACACTGATGGTCACCAGGCATATCACTAGGGGTGAAATGGCCTTGTAAAAGAAATACAGTTGAGCTTGACCTTGAGTGACACCTGCCTTGCCTGCCCAGCCCCAGGTTATGGCACATTTGGCCCAGGGATGAATCCTTAGCGGCCTACATGCACATGACTGTCAACCCTCATAAAGTGCTACTCTGCAAACCACCCACAGGGTTTGTCGGCTGCCATTTCAACACATAGTTGCATCCTTGAGAGGTGCACTTTGGCTTCAAGGCTAGGCCTACAGTGTATACAACTGTGTAGATCCAACCCAGTGGTATAAGAACTGTGTAATTGGCTTTCCTCTTTGCCTGTACTGCCTATGTAATGATGTGATGTAAACAAGCACAGTTAACTGACAGTAATTTGATAATGGTAGTGGACATTCATGGGTTTGTAGGCTGTGTCAGGTTGAATTTACATGCAAACTGGGGCAATGTATAACCACATTCAGCCCTGGTTTTTGTTGACCTTCTAAAAGGACCTAAGGCTAGTGGGTCTTTTACTGCTAATGTTAGTCAGGACCAATGATATTAGCCACAATGGCAAACCAATGTGACCTTGTATACCTGCTGACATTTCATAAAACTATGCTGAATTTTGGCTGATTCTGGGGTTGGTTTGTCTGGACTTAAACGTGCATTTAACTGCTCAGGAAATAAGTGAGCTAGGGACATTCCTTGGCAAGAGGGATTAACTAATAAGAATGTCAGTTTTTGATATTTACAATCCAGGATCTTGTTGCATGTGGAATAAAAGGACAGCTGGGCAAACATTCTCCAGATTGTAGTATAAAATGATCGGCAATTGGGAAACAAGCTGACCAAAGAAAGAGACACAACAACCACAGAAAATCAGTTTTACCTGACTTGTAGCTAATGTTTTAATGTGTGCAGCATGTTTTCATAGCTTACACAATCCTTCTTTCCCTTTTCTTTATGAATTTTTAGTCATATTCTTCCTGTGTGTTTTCCACCATGTTTCATTTCACTCCAAAGTTGCATTTGACTTGAAGATTAGCAGTTTTCAGAGTCAGGACTGTTTTTGTTGTGTTGAATCTGGTGTGTTGTGCTGTTTCAGTCACACCCTTGCACTCCACATACTTCAAGACTAAATTGTTGACTCATTATTTCTTTTCGTTTGTTTTCAGCATCTTAAGAATCTCTTAGCCCTCCCTAAGCCCGCCTCGCCTTAATAGTTCTACTCCAATGTCAAGTGGGTCACCAGATGGTCACAGGGCCGCGCCAATTCTGTGCCGTCGGTAGCCGTGGCAGTTAGACCACGTGGGGTGACCCTAATTAGTCAATTAGCCCACGAGGGGCGCCCTAACGAAGTCTGGAGCCGCCACGCCACTCAGCGTGCACGCACTTGAAAAAGCGCCACTGTCAAGCTTCTATTGTTTCTGCGTCCGTGCCTGTGCTTCCATTGTTGGACTCAGCGAGCTCCCCCTCATGTTTCCTCCTCTTCCTCGCCTTCTTCATCTCCCTTTCCCTCGCTTTGCTTTATCATTGATCTCTGTTGCCTTGATTGGGAGTGACAAACCATGAGGGCGGTTTGAAAGGTTGCGTTCGTTAGTGGGCATTCGTCGTTACAAGACATACAAGCATTCCTTCAGATGTGATGGGGGAGGAGACGGGAGCGCACATGGGTCACTGGGGAAAAACAGGCATGCCTGCAAACCAGGAGGAAAGCATTCCAATACACGACCACACGCACGCTTACAGTCGACGGAGATGGATCCAACACAAACGCTCAAAAATGATACAGACTGTACTCCCAACTTTGGTCAATATTTTTCTTCTTTGTTTTTCTGCGCTTCTTCCAGCAAAGCACAGACTCCCTGCTTTCACACGTACACTTTCAAAACACTCTTTGTCCTTTCATGCCAAGTCGCTGAGCAGCTATACACAGAAAGATGAGAAAGGAAGGAGGTCTGCCTGTAACGACACAACAAAAAAAATCCACTCCAACACTCAGTCTCATGTAACTCGACAACAATTGCACGATGAGAAAGAGAGGATGTATCTATTTGAAGCAGCCAGGCAGGAGGGTTGACATGATACCAAAGAGACTGACTTCAGCACCACCTGCAACTATCACACTGAGCTGTTTGACTATCGGGACAGCTTTCTTATCATTTCCGGGGAAAATAAAACAAAGTCTTTACACCCGGCATGCTCCGCTGGTTTTTGAAATAATTTAAATGGATTTCTGATCGAAATCTGCGCTGACAGCACTCCTGAAGAGGGCTGATGAAATTATGAGAGCTGTTAGAGTAAGCTGAGTTTATTTAAGGTTTCCAGTTGAAACAAACTCAATCATACACCGTCCTGTCCAGCCCCATTCAAATATATCAGTGTTTACCTTTTCTAAATAAGTTCCCTGTGAACTGAAGCTATTTATAGCCACGAGGAGATGAATCACACAAATGTGGAAATGATGAAAATCATCTTACAGTCGTCGTGTTGCACACAAAGGCTGCATTTATTGAGCTAAGTCTATTTAAAGTTTCTTGATTGAACTGTTTGCTGTTGTTGCAGAGAAGAAGTTTGGGATTCTTGCTCCTCAGTCTAGCATTTCTTTAAACTCAGAAGTGGTCGTATTTGGATGATTGCTACATCGCTGTCCTGATTGTGAGGTTCCCTGGTGGCAGCCTCGTATGACTCCACTTCATGGTCTTTATTATTCTAAATGGCAAATCAAGGAAGGTTATTTATGGAGCACGGTTCACATACAGAGCAGCAGAATATGTTTATACAGATCAAGGAAAAACAGGGCATTGAAATACAAAATTTGTTAAAATATTAGCCAGTAAACTATTGGTTTTGAGACCTTTAAACTACTGAGTTAAAATAATTCCCCTGCTGAGACCTTAGACTTCTCCTGACATCGATCTCTAACATGAAAATATTCAAAAGGGCTTTAAAGTCAACCACGCAGATGCACTTATTTGTTTGTGTGCAACCTCAAATCCCAGTAGTAATTTCCATATTGTCTCTTATTGAGCCTGGAACACTTTATATTTTAGGGGATCTTAATCCCTAGGGTCTTAAACCAAAACATGTCATGGGGCCTTGAATGAAGTGTCTTGAAACCTTATGTCTTATGGGCCTTAAACCCCTTTGGCTTAAACAATCATAGTTCATAGGGCCTTAAACCTTCATATTTTATGCAACCTTGAATACCAAGAGTAGTAGTACCTTTGTTTTTTTGGTACCTTGACCCTTCAGGGCTTCCAGCCCTTATATTTATGGGGCTTCTAAACCCTTGGGATAGAACCCTTATCCCCCATAGGGTCTAGAATTCTCAGGTCCCTTAACTCCTATATTTAATGGGGTCTTGATACTCCGAGGTATGCAATCCCTGTTTTTTATGAGGTCTTGAGCCCCCTTGTGCCATACACCTTTATACTTCATGGCACTATGAACTTGTAGGGCTTTGAATCCTTGTGATTTATACAGCCTTGAACCCCTAGGGCATTTAACAATGACATTTCAAGAAGTCTTGAACCCTTGGAGCTTTCAACCTTAAAATAAATGGAGTCTTAAAACTCTAGGGCCTTCAACCCTGCAATTTAGTGGGGTCTTGAACCCAGAGGGCCTTCAACCCTATGATTTAATAGGGTCTTGACCATCTCCGGCCTTCAACTCTGGTCTTTCATGGGGTCTTGAACCCTCAGAGCCTTTAACCTCTAGCCTTGAACCCCTATGAATTTAACCCTCACATTTATTGGGGTCTTTAACCCTTAGGGTCTTTTTACACACAAAGCGAATGGGCTCTCCAACACCTGGGGCCTACAATCTTGAAAATTCCCTGGGCTACCCCTAGACCCACAACCTTAACAATTATTGAGATCTTGAACCCTCAGAGCCTTTAACCCTAAATCTAACTGGGCCTTGAACCCTAAAGTATTAAGTATCCTAAACCCCTGTATTCCTCTACCCAAACACTTCATGGGGTCTTTATCCCTAAGAGCCTAAAACACTCAATGGGTTCTCAACCCCCTACAATCCTAAGACTTCATGAGGCCTTGAACTCCAAGGGCTTCCAATGCTAACAATTAATGGGGTCTTGAACTCCTAAGGCCCACACCCATGTAATCTCATGGCTCCTTCAACCCCTAGGGTCTTCAGCCATTAAATTTAATGTGGTCTCAAAACCCTAACATTCAATTGGGTCTTTAACCCTTAGAGCCTTTAACCCTAAAATATAAAGGGGTCTTGAATCCCTAGGGCCTTCAACCCTGAAGTTTCACAGGGCCATGAACGTCTGAGGCCTTTGACCCCAACATTAAATGGGGTCTTTAGCCCATAGGGCTATAACCCTGACATTTCATGGGGTCTTATAAACCCTTGGGCTTTAGTTCATAAAGCCCTAAACCTTCCATTCATTTAGCTGTTATGTTTCTTTTGGCATTTTAGGTAATTTAGGCACTAAAGCCAGCACTTTGTGGTCATGAGCTTTGGGTAATGACTGAAAGAATAAGATCGCTTGTTCAAGCAGTTGAACAGAGATCTTGAAGTAGAGTTGCCTCATTGGAACCAGTTGAGTTGGTTTGGGCATTTGATCAGGACACCTCCCTGTGGAGACTGGAAGTAGACCCAGAGGTAGATCCAGGACTCGCTAGGAGGATTATATATCTCATCTGGCCTGGGAACGCCTCTGAATCCCCCAGAAGGAGCTGGATAATGTAGCTGGGGACAGAGATGGCTGGGTGGACCTGCTGAGCTTGCTGCCACCTTGGCCCAGCCGGCCAAGCAGAAGAATTTGGATAGATGGACACTTTGGCCCAAATGATAAAGAATCTCAGATATACAGAATATGTAGCAGGAATTACAGCGGAGAAGTCTGACATAACGTCAAATCTCAATGTGCTTAAAATAAAGCAGAAGACATGGCACAGCCTAAAAGAACATGGCGTCTTGGGTGCTAATATTTCATTCAGTGTAAACATCACAGAGCTTTAGTGAAGAGCTGAAACAAGCTGTCGCAGATTCAGTTTGTGATGCTGATACCAGACTCAAGGAGAGATGAGATGATTTAAGAAACTTAAGGGGAAAGAAATGCTTAAAAGAGGAGATAAAGCATGTTAAAATTAAGATAATATATGTTTGTCTGCTCTATTTTACCCCCTATCAGAAGATCTGTTTATGTTCTTGGTAAAGACAGCTCCTCTGTACTTCATGGTAAAACATCAGTAATAGTCCCTTAAATGAGGATTGTGCATCCTTTCACTCCCTAAAGGAGAATCTGGGATCCATCCATCAAAACAGTGTTTGTGTACCTTCGGTTGCTGCCAAAGCAGCTCTGAAAAATACAGCTCTGTTTATTTATTCTACAAGCTCATCTTGGACGTCGGACAGTTTATGTGTTGTGCTTCACTAGCTGTTGATTTTGGCTAACGTCACCCATTAGCTGCCTAACCTCGCACCCTCACAGTTTAAACCCTGTCTTGATTGAGAGCCCTGTTTTCTGCTGGTGTCAGAGGATGACATTTAAGTTGTGTTCTGCATTTTCCAGAGGAACCTGCTGTCTGTTTGTGTTTGTTAGACCGACCTTGAAAGCAATGGAGAGAGATAGGTGGAAGTTTGCCTCTGCGTGCATATGTGTGGTGCATGCGCTGGTGGACGACAAGGGCGACTCCATTTCTTAGGTCAAGCTTCGGGTCATCTTGGTTGCCCCGGTAACCCCGTTCTGGCTGGGTTGCTTGGCAACAATCCTCTTTTGTTCCAAATGATTTAATTTGAAGCATATCTTCCCTCGTCACCCTTGGCTCACAGGCTCACCCTTTTCTCTACCTCCATCTCTCTCCCTCACTCCCTTCATCCTCTTCAGCCTCTCTCTATCCTGAAGCTTTCTGACTATTCCAGCTTTTCTAATCTCGGCCCTTCCTCGGGCATCAAGAGCACTATTCGTCCATCGCCCGGCGTTAAAGTCCTTGCTGTTATCTGAAGGTTTTACGAGAGTAGAGGTGTGTGATTGCGGGTGAATGTGCAGTTTGAAAGTGGTGACTTTGCTTGATGCTGTGTGGCCCCAACATAAACCTTTCTGATTTCAGAGCAGGAAGCAGAGTGTTTTTATTTATACTGCCGTGAAAAAGTATTAACCCCTTTCCCCGTTTCAGATCATCAAACTAATTTTCATATTAGGCAGACTTTTCTGAGCAAATACAAAATGCAGTAATTAAAAGACGGTTTCATTTATGAAGGGAAACCTCCCTGGCCCTATGTGAAGGGGTGATTGCCTTTTCTTTTAAAACATGAATTAACTGCAGTTAACCACGTTTATTTGGAAAGCTGCGTTCAATTTCACTCACCACACCCAGGCCTGAATACTCCCTGACCTGTTGAATCAATAAATTACTGAAATAGAACCTGTCTGACAAAGAAGAATAGAATAAAACATCAAGTTGCAAACAACAATGAGCACCATTCCCCACAAATGGAGAAGACTTGGCACAGTGATGAAACTTCCCAGGAGTGGCTGGCCAACCAAAATGACACCAAGAGCTCATCGAGGAGGTCACAAAAGAACCCAGAACATCTAACGCATTGGTTCCCAATCTGGGGTCTGGGACCCCCCTGGGGGGGCTTTGTCTGCTTTTAGGCTGCCAAAAATAGATGTGCAAATAATGATCAAACCCGTGGCACAGCAGTTATTAAGTAATTAATACAAAGGTCTTTTGATAAAAAAAAGCATGCATAGGCCTTTTTTAGGGTTTTATCAGTGAAACAGTTAGAATCTATTTTAATTCTGATTGCAGTATGCCGCTTTTTCCTCTCTATGGGGTCCTGGGGGGTCCCTGCTTTTGTTAGGTACACATAGGGGGGCTTCAAGGAAAAATGACTGGGAAACACTGATCTAAAGTCCTGCAGGCATCACTTGACTCAGTTAAGGCCAGTGTTCATGCTAACACCATAGCAACAGTATAAAATGGTGGTAGCGTGATGGCCTGGGGCTGCTTTGCTGCTTCAGGACCTTTGTTTAGTATTGAACCTTGTCTGATGATCTGAAACATACAAGTGTGCAAAACAATAAGAAGTCCGTTAGAGGCAAATACTTTTCAGACTGTATCTGTTCCATATGAGTACAAAAACAACTCTCTTTTTGAATATCATCATATTAAATACATGTGACGTTCCCAGCCAAAAGTATGCAGACAAGCAAGCATGACTTTTTAATGTAATTTTTAGACATTTAAATCCAAAACTATGTAATCTGCTGCTGTAACATCCTCCTGTTCTTCCTGGAAAGCTCTCCATAAGATTTCGTAACCTTGCCGCAGGGATTTGCTCCAATTCCTCTAAAAGAGCATTAGAGAGGTTGAGTGCAGATATTAAACACAAAGTAAAGTCCAAGAACTTGACCTTGCTTTGTGCACAAGTGTAGAAATGGGTTCAAAAAAGAAAGCTTTCCCAAGTGTTGCAACATATTTGGATTGGCTTTGATGTTCAATTTCTTTGATTGCAGCATTTAGATATAAAAAGAAACTGGGCCGGCCAGATTTCTTGTCACAAAGATGTAATGAAGAATGTGGGAATAGAAATTCAAAGTTATGATAAATGCCTTGTTTTTGGCTTTTCTGGGGTTTTTCTCACTCCACATTCAGTTGGAAGTGATGCATGTAGTTCACTCCGCTCAGAACAGACATGGTAAGAACTGCACAAACTATGTGATGTAGTGTTATGCTCACTGTAAAATGTAAATGTGTGCCATTATATGATTATTTATTATCCTTAGCTAAACAAGACAAAATAACATTACATTATGAGGTGTTTAAGGGGTACCAAACTGAAGCGAAATGCAGCGCTATTGACAGTCAGTCTAAAAAAATCTTAATCGTTAGCTTGACAGCTAACTCAACGGGGTGCCATCACTTTAAATGAAGATGTTTTTAAGGCCCATTTGGTAAAATGAGGGAAAGATAAACAAAATGCCATTATGATGTGTTTAAATGTATCCAGGAAAAGGAAATTGAGGTTTTGGTGTGAAACTTGTAAATAGATAAAAACAGTTGTTTGGTGGTGAAATTTGTTTTCTTATCAGTCTCAAATAACCGCTTTATATGGAAGCCCATTTCCTCCATTTTAAAAAGAAAATGTGGAAGTTAGGCAGTTAAAAAAAAAGAAACCTAAGTCATAATTATGAGATAAAGAGTCAAAATTGTGCACTAAAAACTCAAATTATGAGTTAGAATGTCAAAATTATAAGATAAAAGTAGAAATTAGGAGTTAAAATTGAAAATTATGAGATAAAAAGTCAATTTTGAGTTAAAAAGTAAAAATTATCAGATAGAGTCAAAATTATGAGATAAAAAGTGAAAATTATGAGACAAAAAGTGAAAATTATGAGACAAAAAGTGAAAATTATGAGATAAAAAAAAGGAAAATATGAGATAAAAAGTCAAAATTATCAGATACAGAGTGGAAATTATGAGATAAGTCAAAACTATGAGATTAAAAAGTCAAGATTATGAGTTAAAAAGTCAAAATTATGAGATAAAAACTCAAAATTACGAGTTAAAAATTCAAAATTATGAGATAAAAAGTGAAAACTATAAAAGAAAAAGTCAAAATTATGAGATCAAAGGGGACATTATGAGATAAAAAATCACAGGATTTATTTATTTTTTTGTTCAAAAGTTGCCTTATGTCCACATTTTTTCTTTTTTATTTGGTGGACATGGTCTCCCATAGCTTTATGCAACTTATTGCCTTTATTTGTCTTTTATTTATTTGACTTCTTGCACTGACAAGCCCTGCCTTCTAAACTCTCTTGGATAAGTATTCGGCCCACTGCCCAAGTTTATGTTAGCTAGGTGGGCTTTAGCTACAACCTTCATACGACCTGTCTACAGTTAACACTGATGTCTGATTGTTAAAGAACTGAAATACTTAGTTAAAAAGATGGTATGATGAGCGGTTAGTTCACATACAGAAGCTTTATTGTCAAAGTTTGCTGAGTGGTTATGCTGTGTATGATTTTAGCAGCACAATGTCTGAGGTTACCAATACTAGTGACTCTGCAGCAAACTCTGCTTACACTATAATTTCTCATCTTTTGGAAAGATTGGACATTCTTGTTGATCTTCTCTCTGCTGAGCTGAGAGTGTGGTCTGCCACACTGTTTAATCCAAAGGAGAAATTTTGCTGTACTTATTTGAGGTTTAGCTAACAAGATAGAATACACTTTATTCCCTAGCCTCTCAGGATACCTTGTGTCTTCTTTTATGCACATCTGTTGGCCATTTTTCTTGATTTTAACTGTGAAAATTTGAATACAACTGACAGAAAATTCTAAATTTCTCATGCTTTTCTGTAGAGGTCTAGGAGCTTGGTGTTTGAGTGCATTGTATAAACACAAGAAATGTGATTGGCTTGTGGCACTGGTGGGTTAACAATCGGTCAGTTGCGTTACTTGATTGACAAAAACTAACATGTAAATAATCTATCATCAAACTGTATGATTCAGTTGTAGATGTTGCATTGCTCATTGGGAGGTTTTTGTGCTGCTCTGCAAAGTAAAAGCAAGGATGGCTTGTGTTGCTTTTGTTACGTTTTGCTGCCCCCTGTAGGAGATTTCACTACACTGCAAAGCTAAGTAGACTGATTAACCACAAACCAGCAAAAACTAAAACATAAAACAGATTCTAGACTGATTCTAGATGTTTACTTTTGTCCGACAAAATGTTTATGGCATCTCTTATAAATCTAGTCAGTTTTAAAGCTCATTTTGTCCAGCATCTGATCTAGAAAGCAGAATTTGCGCATTTCTAGCACCATTAAATTTGATACCACTGTTAATGATATAAAATTATCCAGTAAATGCTTGTGTAAGAGTATCTTTGTCACTGTTTGTTATTGCGGCACTCGTGTGTACTTCCCAGAACTGTACAGAAACTTTTTTTCCAGTCTTCTTGTTATAGCAGTTTTGAAAGATGGGTGTGTCGGCACAGACAGATGGAGAGATGTTGTGAGTTGAAGAGTGAGAGTGCAGGTTCTGAAGTTCCCCATGGTGAGTCCAGTGATCTCAGTCTAAAGGGCAGACTTCTGGTAATTGACTACTCATTTCTTTAAGTGGCCTATTGGCAGGGCCAGTCAGTGCATTTGCCAAGACATTAAAGATTTCACTCTCTTTATCTTCCCCCTGCCCGTGTGTTTGTGAGTCTGTGTGTGCGTACAGATGGACAGATACAGCCTTGTTTTTCTCCCCAAATGTTGTTTTCTGGTAGCTTCTTGGATCTGCATGCACAAAGAACTGCAATGTAGGGAACTTTTAAGATAATTTGGGGTTGTTTTGCCTTGATTTAGACAGGAACGTTGGTGATATGAGACTTTCAAATGAAACACCAAAATATTTCTCTTTCCATTTTTAGCTTTGTGAATAGAAATGCTAACATTGCATTATTTCTTTGTGATTAAAGGTTACATGGAGGCACAAGAGACAAAGTGACAGGGGTGACTATCTAGGTTAACGCTTGTCTTAACTCATTTTTCACCAAATATTAGGGGCGTTACAGTTCACAGAGGTCTTGGTTTGGTTCATACCTGTGTTTTAAGGGGTTATGGCTTCCTACGGGTTTGGTTCATTGGGGGAAAAGGAGCATAAACGCCCAGTTTATAAATCCAGGCCTACTGTAGTGCAGCAAATTAAAGTAGATGTCTCTTAGAGCAATGCATCATATTTATGGCAAATGAAGTATAAACTGACAATGCCACACAATGGTAAGTAGGGTCTAAATGGTTAAGTTTGCATATCAATTGGCCAGTGCAAGATTTACAAGTGGGTTAACTAATGATCTGTTGTTTTTTTTATTAATACAGGCTCAAAATCCTGATCAAATGCTCTTTAAAAATTGAAATAAAGCCTTCTGCCACTAGTAGTTGATGTAGTTTTAATTAAAGGCTGGAGCCTTCCTCCCAGATCTTTCCTCCGGCTCTCCACTGGATGTTAACATAAGAAGCCTTGCTGTTAGCATCTAATAGGAACAGGGCAGTACTGCAGTATTTTGAACAAGAAAATGGAAATAAAGTTATATGTAGGCTGTTAAGGGTTATACTCTCATATAGTAACTACTCATTCAAAGTGATTAAACAAAGAGAAACTAAGGCTAGCTAATTGCTAAATTTAGCCACACTCTACTCAGTATACCAGCCTACTATGATATACCCACTGGTACAATGACCCTGTGATGAATTTGACTGTTTTCTGAGCAGTTTCTCTACTTAAGACTAGTCAGTTAAACACAATTAAAATGCCTGTTTTGCTGAATAAAAAAGTAGTCGCCTGAGAACATCGCTAGTTGTTAGTAACTAGCTGGTGCAGGAGTTAGTCATGCAAAATCTTGACTTCAGTGATAGACTTTGGACTGGCTCTTGTAAACACAGAATAGGGCGTTGTAGTGGAGCCTGAGCAGAGCACTTAATCATGCACTTACAGCCAACACTCCCCACTGCTGCATACCCTCAAGACCATACTATCCAAGACCAAGACTTGCCCAAGACCAGAGTGCAATGAGACCAAGACAAGGCCAAGACTTCTGGGGGTCAAGACCGAGACTTGAACAAGACAAAGACCATAAAAATCAATTTTTAAAAAAACATGACAAGGTTGAACAGTTAAAGAGCACTCTCTCTTTAATTTTAGTTTTGTTTTTAATAAATTTGACGGATAAAAGCAAGGTGTCTGCAACTCTTTCAAAGCACAACATGTACAAATCTCAAATCTTAAACTAACTGCATGTAAAAAACAAATCCCTGTATGTATTTAAAAGCCACTGACAAGTCTGGTATTATTTTAAATATCTGAAAATGAGATGTTTATCGAGATTTGTCAGGTGAATGAGGCCAAAAGTAAGTGTTCAGAGACAAGACTAAAACATTCAAATATGGTCTTGAGATCGGTCTCAAGACCAAGACTTTTCTGGAGTACTACAGCCCTAATGCCCACATATACATAGCCTTTAAAATGCATCAGCATTGGTAGTGTCTTCAGCTCTTGCTGCCAAGGCAAAATTTTCCTCTTTGTATGTTTCGTTGTGCCTGCTTTTTCATTTCTTTTCTTCGTTAGTTGTTCAATGTCGGTTCCCAGTGTTACTGCCACCAGTATATACCAGCATGTGCTCAGGACAAATACAAATACCACTGCACCCCTACCGAAATGTAAATTTATGAACTGACTATCCACCTGAAAACTGAAGTCCACCAGCTCCACCTTTTGTGAAAATGCCATCAAACATGACAGCTTGTGAACTGGAAGCTTGCTTAAATGTCATGAATACCATCAGAAGAGGCCTTCTTGTGAACATAGACCCTAAATAAAGACACCCATAGACCAGAAATTTGGTGAAAAAGAATCGGGGAATGACATGCACCAAACAGCATCAGGATTTACTGTCATACCTGCGACCAGTGCAACAAAGACTGTAGCCTCAGCCCCTTGTTTTGGGATGCATGATCTTTCACCTGAGCTAAACCAGCTCCCTAATGTAGGAAAGGTCTGTGGTGAAGGTTCGACTGTGTCTAATGAGTTCATTTTAGTAGAAGATTAGCTGTAAAATAATGAACAATTACCAAAGCAGTTCAGAGTACTTTACAATACAAGAAAGGTATCAAAACACTTCAAAAAGAAGATTATAGTGCTAATTAAAATGTAACAGTAGCTGATAAATGGTAATAAGTGTGATAAGCGACTAAATAAAGCTTATCAGAAATTAAAGTATAGGATTTTCTTTTTTAAACACTTCATATGTATGTTGAAAGAGTTTTTGGTCACAGTTATCACGGTAAGCTGCAAAGCATTACTAATATGACTTTAAAATATGAGACCAAATCCAAACCCTTTTGTGTTTGAAAATGCTTTTTAAAACTCTTCAGAGTCTAATGTGCAGCTTCTCTGTTAGCTAAATCAAGTGGATGCCTTTGCTGTAGAAATTGAATATGCATGTTAATTATCAGTGTTCTGACCCCATGAAAGACAAACTAACCAAACCAGGTAATAATGGGGAACAAATCTATTAGCAGACACTTAACCGGAGTTCCACCAGTTACTCTCTAACGCTAATTCTCACCTTTTACACTACTGTTGCATGCCAACGACAGGATGGTAAAAAATTAAATGTGCTATTGATCACACCTGTTCCACAGTGATACTTAACGCCTCGCCACAAATAGAGCAAACCATTTTTGTATCATTAAACGCTGGCGTCGAACACAATCGTTAGGTGCTGAATCATTCAGTATGTATGTTTTTCCAAAGATACTTGGCTGTGCAGATCCCCGCTTCCTTGATGCTGCTCCAATTTGTGACATTTGTAACCGATCTGTACTTCTTAAAACCGACTGATATGTATTGAAATGGAGACTTTAGGGGGTCTTGGGTCCTGGAACTGTTACAATCTTTGTCTGGGCGGCCGTCCAGCCAACGTGTTGGCTTACAACTGCTGCTATGATCTCTGACGAGAAGTAATGCATGTTTTGGTGGGTGATTATACAAAGGTTGCTGTATATGATTCTCATCCTAATGATGATGCATGGTTGTTGACCCCCTTTGGTGTTTCATACTGTTATGGATGATTTCTTTATTGTGTCATATGACTTTGGTGTGCTTGCGGCTACCTCTCCTCAAACCAGACATTTTCTGTTTGGTCCAGTATCCACATTGAAGAAAATGTTGTAGTATTACTCACTTTGGACATACTGAACTTTTATAACTCTACTTTATGTCCATTTTTCATTGGTTATAATTTATGGAAGCTTCTGATTGGTTACCAGCAACTATTGATCTAGAATTAGCAGTAACTTTTGCAAAAACGGTAGTAGTGCTGATGCAGACTAGGATGCATTTTCACTTCAGGTTTGTTTAGAGGTCCTTTCTGCGTCGATTTCATTAAGGTATGGCTAACGAAACACATACACACTTGGACCAAATACTAACCTAAAATTGCCTATCTTTGCATTCAAGACTCAACCCTCTTGGGTCCAAATCTTGCTTTGCTTCATGCATCCATTGCCCCAAACTGCAACCCTAAGCAGACTGTATTGGTCTTTCCACAACATTACGTAACTTCCATCCTCGAGACCAATCCATCCATCTATCCATTATCTATACTGCTCATCCTCTTCGGGCTCCTTGGGGATCTGGAGCCGATCCCAGTTGTCACTATGTGAGAGGCGGGGTCCACCCTGGACTGGTCACCAGTCAATCACAGGGCTGACGTGTAGAGACAAACAGGCATTTACGCTCACAGTCACACCTATGGGCAATTTATAGTCACTAATCAGCCTAACGAGCATGTCCTTGGACGGTGGGAGGAGGCAAGAAAGCCTGGAGAGAACCAATGCATGCATAGGGACGATATGCAAACTCAACACGGAAAGGTCCTGCCCAATGAGGACTGGAACCAGGAACCTTAGGCTGTGAGTTGGACTAAGCCTAAACAACACTTTCCTTCAATGTGGATACACACTGGACTGGTCCCCAGTCAATCACAGGGCTGACTTGTAGAGACAAATAATTTAGAGTCACCAATTCACTTCATGAGCATGCTTTTGGTGGACATCTTTTGGCTGTGCAGCCTGGCTTTGTCAGGTTATAACCTTAGCTTTGGGTGATACAGATGTTTTTTAAGGTGACAAAAAATATCTAAGATGTAAACTGGGAACATTCGATAGACTGTCAAGAAGTAAAAACCATTAAATATTGTCATGCTGTGTTGCAAAATGAGGAAACTTAAGGCTTTTCTTTTAATTTCAGATATGGAGGCTTTATTTTTTGATAAATGCAAAAAAACTACTTATAAGAAAGGGCTTAGGGTAGCACATAACTGGCCACCAATGCATCCAGGCTATGGTGCAAAACAGTGAACATTTTCTACAGTGTATGGCAACAAATAAGTTTGAAATATTTGAGGTACAAGTTTAGTTTGGCTGTGGGAGTGATGAAATAAGAAGAGGCCAAGAGCTGAGAGTCTCAGCAGTACAACCATAATAGCCATTCCTAATAGCCTTGGGGAACGTTAAGGTGTGCTGTTGGAATTTATAACCAAATGTTATCCTACAACTATACAACAACTAATTGAAGTGTAACACGTTAAAAAGGCTATTTTTGCACAGATAAGAGGTTGGTGCGCCTCGAGATTATGGCTTGATCATAGGTATGTCTTTGAGATGTTCCGATACCATTTTTTCCCTCCCGATACAATCAGATACCAAAGTGTTGGGTGTTGGCTGATACTGAGTACCGATCTGATACCAGTCTGAACTTTCTGGACTGACTGTGCAGACTAGACAATTATTTCAGACCTATGTTTGACTCAGAACATGGCTCAACAAAAGAATCATAATCTACAGCATATGTGTGACACTATTGTTTTTTTTTTTTTTTTTCTTGCTGATTATTGAGTTTTACTGCTGAATATTAGAATAACAATAATACATGAGGCTGCATTACAGACTCTCTCTATCTCTCTCTCCATTATGCTCTATACGGGCAGCATGACGTGATTACGGAACAGCCTGCTATTGACTGATAGACCCTCATAAAAGGTAAACAATATAACAGTTAGCATTCAAGCCAGCGGTAATAAATGATCGTAATTAGATTAAAATGGATAAAAAAGACTTTCAATATCGGTCTTACTGGTGTGGATTCAATCATTGAAGTTCCCAAAAGTCACACGAGTTCCAGGCTCACTGAAAGTGCTGCCTACGGGACTCAAAGGCATCAATAGTACCAATGGGAAGGCACAACAGCTAGCTTCAAGAGGAAAAACAAGTAAGAGGCAATGATTTATGGTTCAAAAGTTATTTAACTTTTGATAAACTGTGCACTGGTCTGAAAGGCATTTTAATGATCACATTCAGAGAAACACTGTCATGCAGACACCATTCTTTGCTGCAGAGTGAGTCTTTTGGTTCTTCTTCGCTGCTCTTAAAACGGTAGCTTGTGCATGCAGTGTTTTCCAGCAGCGAAGAATTGATTTCTGGTTCATAGCACTAACATTTAGCATGGCTAAATGAAACAAAATATAAAGTTAAACAAAACGGTATTGGATTGATGCATAAACTTGTGTACTTGCTGATACCAGTACCTGCATTTTAAGCAGTATTGGACGTATTTCTGATGCTAGTATCGGAACAACTCCAGTGTTTTTGGCAAAGTGTGAAAACCAATGATCTTGTCTGTGCTTTAGTGCAATCAGAGCTGCAGCATTGACTGAACTTTATGGGGGGTTTAGATTTACAGTTAAAACAGGGACCATCCTTGAAAATTGGGGATGTATGGTCACCTGATGTTCACCTGATCAGCGATTTGAAGGCCACTGATATTGTGCAAACCTCCAGAGTTCACCCACTATCCCTGTGATCCCATCTTAAAGAATGTAGAGCTTAATTTTGATCATTTCCTGAGTGTTGTCTCTGCTTTAGACTAGTTGACAATACACAGCCATGATTTGCATTTTACCAGATCTGAAATTAAACCCCTACATACGGCTCTACCTGGACCTTATATGATTTCCCTGCCTTTGTATTGTAATAGGTATTGATATTGTTCATTACTAGTGTCATATCTAAGCTAAAATTCTAGTATCATTCTACTCTGGGTGTCTGGAGCAGTTGCTCCCAGACTCTCACTGCCAATGCTCAATCTTGTAATGCAGAACCCACTATTCAGACCTCCCTCTGCAACAGATAAGACCACCAAATTGGGTTACATTTGAAAGACTGTGCATTACTTTGCACTGGGATAAGTACAAACAGTGAATGAGAACAGCCTGACATGCAACTACTTGGAAATATTCCTCTGCTGCAGATCAGCAAGGGAACATTTTCAGAGGAAACACAAATAGGGAATTTTCTCAAGCGGAAGATACTTGATTTGACTAACTCCGACTGCTGGAGCATTATATTAACTGCCTGAACTTCAGAACAAGAGCGGGAGACTTAGTCCTCGTATCACTTACGGTGGATTCACCTTAGAAAGAGATCACTTCAGACCTGTGAGGAGAGAGAGGATGAATGATAACAGAGACAATAAGTCTGCATGCTTATTGTATTAACTTAAAAATGTGAGCCACCCTCGCTCTTCTCTTCTCCTCCCTAAACATCCCTCCATTCTGTCTCTTCCCATCCTCTGTCTCCTCTTTGACTTCTGTCTCTGCTCTACTTCCCTCCGTCTCACGCTTGTTCATTGTTTTTTTATGCACTTTCAGTCTTTTTGCCCTCTTTCGAAGTCACCCTGTCATCTCCCCTCATTGGTCCCATCTATCTATATATGCTTATTTCTGCCTCGTCCTTCGCTCACCTCTCACTCCCTATCCCTCTTTCTTTCTGTCTTTTTCCCCTCGATGTTTCTCCCCTGTGTGTTTCCTCTTTCTCTCTCTTGCTCTCCCACTGCCCCGACTCTCTCTGTCTTTCTCTTCCTGGCAAATCATTATTCTTTTTCTTTTGTCAGCACTGATGCTGCTGCCCTTTTCTGCAAGCTGAGCCCCTCTCTCTCCCTCTCCCTCCTCTTTCTCTCTCTCTCAGCCCGCGCTGATCTCTTTTCTTTCTCATAGCGCTCTTCCAGTGGCAGGGTGGGGCGGCCGGCTTGGCGCCTCACTGCTACTGCAGACACGCTGCTGGGCTGTGATGGGAGTGGTGTGTGGGTGTTTGGTGGGGGGGGGTGCTGGTGGAGGATGAGGATGAAGAGGTACTGGGGGGGATTGTCTGAGGTCTTAGCTAACTATGTTTGACAGGCAGCACAGGAAGGGTGGGGTGGCTGCTGGTGGAGGTAGATGGAGGGGGTATTAGATCAGAGTAGGGGGGTAGGGCTAGGGAGTAAAGCAGGTTTTTTAGATAATTGGATGTTTTTTAAAGATAATGGTAGGGCAGTGTTTAGATATAAATGGTTTATGCTGCATTATAACAACGGTTGCTTTTGACCTTAATGGCAGAGATGTCGTGGTAATTAGTTACCTTTTTGTGTACTTGTACTTTTATGAATACTTTTACTTAAAGGGATATTTCAAAATTTTCTAAGTTGGCTTGTCTGAGGTACTTAGAATAGTAGTGGCATTAGCCTCCAAAGATTTTAGTGTACATTCTTGACTATGCAACACTGCAGATAGGTACATTTACTCCTCATAATTAGGTGAGTTTGAGGTAATAATGGGCCAAAAGACCATGTTTGCAAAGGCTTCTGTGCTTGGCACTATTTTGCAATGCAAGCTTCGGCTACATGTGCTTCCGCCCCATGGTGTCAGATCAGCTATGAGTCTACAAGCTTTTTTAGAAAAAACAGCAACAAACTAAGGCCAGCCACACACTACAGGATTTGAAGCCTGATTTGGGGCAAGATTTGCCTCCCCGACGATCGTGGGGGCATATCCTGAGAGGAGCCTTGTCGCAAACGACTGTTTGCCTGAGTAGTCTGCATGTGTGTGGTGTCAACATGGTTGTTTTCCTGCACCAAATCGCGTCCTATCCACTAGAATCTTGAATCGTAAATATCAAACACGTTTGATACTTACGATTCCAGGTCGTAGCACCACTGACGGAGTACCCACAACAACCAATGAGAGTGAGCAGACCGTGTGGCGTCACAGCCACATTATACATATTTTCACCACTCACAACCATGAACACAACTTTAACTTAATTTCAGCCATGATTTCATCTTGAGCCTTTCCCTTGTATTATGATTTTTGCTTCACCTGTAACGCATGCCAGGACAGCCTGTTGTGGAGAGACAGCAAGACGAGGTCATAGGCAGGTCGGCAGGTGTGTGGTCTCCAGTGATCTGACAGTCTGGCTGAGTCGTCTAATGTGTGCGTTCAGAGGATTAAAGATGAAAAATCTTGGGAAATTGTCCTGAAGTCTGTGGTCTCCCACAGTTTAAAAATCGTTCCAGATTAAAAAAATTTTCTAGTGTTTGGCCGGCCTAAGCTAATGAGTTATTTTAGCAGCTGAAACAGCTGACATGTTTTCATAAAGTAAACATGTTGTGTTGGCGGTAGCTTGTCTAATTATAAGCCATTAGAGGAGTGAAGTGACCGCTATAAACGTACTTGTAGGACACATTTCCATTCATCTCTTCTGGTCGAGGTTGGTTTATCCTATTTATCCTCAGAAAGTTGATGAAGGTCCGCTAGATGCAGGCTGCGGTCTTTGAACTGCTATCCTCGATCAGGAATGTCCTGAAGTAGTGATGTGAGGTCCTACTCATGACAAAAAATTCAAGCATGTTTCAGTGCATTATGGTAATTTTGATTTGGAACAAGCTCTTATAAAGAAATACTCCGTCCTGTCATCGTATCTGTCTATTTAAAGGCTGTGTAAATAGCCACTCATTTCATAGGGAAAGATTTCAACACTTCCCCTTATTACTGGTTCAAGGGGAAAGGGTGCATGTGAAATCAAGGGGTAGGGGTAGAAGTTAAAAACAGGACTGAGCCATAGTTTCTACATTTCATCCAAAATATGCATTCACACTGCAATTTCTTTAAATGTGTGCCTTTCATTAAACAGTATGGTTGGAGATTGAGATTCTTATGCTTTTTCACACAAAGACAAATTTGTATTTTGATTTTTAATCCTCAGGTTACTCAGTACTTAGCACTTTAAGGAAACATTAAACCAACTACTTTTCATTTTTACTTGAGTGTATTTCTGGAGCAGCAATATTATTTTAGCTTCAGTAAATTTTAACCAAAGTAACTGTACTTTTACTTAAGTACAGTATACTTGGACTCCTGCCAATTAACTTAATATGCAGATGACTTTCATTTATTCATTGCATGGCTGTAGTTCACATTCATCTGGGAAACCTCTCATAGAAAGCGTTTGGAAATGGCAATTTGAAGGTGCAAATAGCAGCATGATTCATGCTCATTTGCATCTTCCCTCTCATCCTGGCCAAGGGCATATGTTTTGATTGCCAGCGCTGACCAGGACCAGGACCGTAGATCTGATCCACCTCCAAAAAGCCTTAACAATGATAGAATATTTGCCTTGTCAACTGTTATGGAAAACTGTCTATATTGGACTGGTTTTGTAGGAACACTAAAGGTGATGTATATGTCCTTGAAGTTTTCTCCCAGTTTTCATCAATATTGGGTATCACCAACTAAAACATATCTCTATACATTTTTAGGTCCGTATTAGCCAGCCCTATGTGAGGACTGTGTTGGTCTCCCACAGTCCCCTGCAAACCCTGAGCCCAGATAAAAAAGGCGGGCTTGAGGACAAACTCAAGGCTAAGGAGTTTGTTTGTACTAAAACAGCAGGCGGGAGTGCCTAAATCCCAAAAACACAGCCCAACCCCCCCTTCCTTCCCCACCCACTCACTCCCCTCAAAGATTATAAGTAATTTGTTCAGTGCCCCCATATGACAGCGACAGGACGTCTGAATGAGACTCCCAACAACTGCTCCTCTATTAGGACGGCTGCAGAGCCGCGAAAATCAGGCGGAAAACAAAGCATTTCGCTACAGCCGCTCCGCTCTGCACTTCAAGGCTGGAGAAGTGTTTGTCTCAGAAGGAGGCGAGGAGGGAGTGGGGGCTGATACTTGAAAAAAAGAGAGAGACTTGTTTCACATTGCAGATGTTTTCATTCACTGGGCAGATTTCTCAAATATCTGGTTTGAATTTGCAGATTTTGTCTTGTACCGGGCAAACAAGGGGGGGTTAAAGGATGGAGAGAGAGATTAAAAGAGGAAGAGAGGGAGGCAGGAGGTGGACAGAAGGGCACACACATGCAAATGCACACACACTGTATATACTTACTGATACACACCCTCTTACCCAGGGGGATGGGCAGTGTTCGGGGACAGCTGGGCATAGATGGATGTGTGGGGGAGGTTTCTCTGCATGTGTGTAGATTTATGTGTGTTAGGGCTGGGAAATACATCCAGTTTTAAGATATTTATCTCTATTTTAGACCATATTTAGGACAAGGCAGTGCTGTTGATGTCGGTATAGTTTTTTTTTTTTTTTTTTTGTGTAAAGATAACATTTCCAGTTTATCTTGTCAATGAAAAAAGTTAATGAAACCCCAAATGCTCAGTAAAGATAGTTTACAGTAAAACCCCTGACAGTAATGAGCTTATTTCCCACCAGTTAATCTATTTTTAATATTTAGTCTGAATGGGAACAAAATCATTTTTTTTTGCCTTTTTCAATTAAAGTAGTTCATTTTATTATTATTATTCTTAGGGATGATCAATAATTTTGAAACATTTAAGCATTTATAAGATATAAAATATGCAGAATTTTTGCACAGAAATACCCGTTAATAGAAAAAGTGACTATGTTAAAAAGACAGAAGTTCTTAAGTTTTATTGTTGTAACTGGACGGATCCTTTCAAGGAGGCTGCTATAGGTTATAAATTTAAGTGCCTTAAATAAATAAAAACGCCACATCATAAGGTGTAAACAGAAAACCAAGGTTTTATTTTCATCTATGACTTTCTCATAATGAGGAAAAAATTCACCCCGTTCACGCTAGAAGTGGTCCCAGAATGCATGTGTGTTTGAAGCATACTAAACTGCATGTTCAGCATGAATACGGATATATTTTGGGGCTTTTTATGCCTTTATCAAGAGAGGATGACAGTGGATCGGGTCAGAAACAGAGACTAGAGAGTGGGGGTGAGACATGTGGGAAAGGAGCGGCAGGCCGGACTTGAGCCCAGACCGCCCTCATACATGGTGCGCAACCAAACCGCTTCACCCTTGAAGTGCCTTTTAAGTGCATTTCTCTCTGAAACAATGCTAAATCTGTTAGCCTAGTAATGGCAATTTCTATTTTATATTAGCATTGAGCTAACACACTCACATCAAGGTCCGTCTTTCAGAACATAATGTTCCTGACCCTAGATTTACTGATTTACTAGATTTGTTTATTTAATTATTTTAATCAAGCATCTGCAAAATCTCTTATATTTTACTTTCTCATAGTTTTCCACCGTGAAAGTACTTTGAGGCCCAGGAAACTCTTTTCAAGTAGCATTAATGTCTCCAAGGGCACTGATTAGTTCTTAAGTTTGAAAAGCAAGTGGCATAATATAATCGTTAGCACAGTGTCACCAGTTAATCCAACACCAGTTAAACCATGACACTGGTTGTATGCATCAGACAAAAAATAAAAAAGAAAATTTGTTTTGTTACTTCTTAGACTTAAATAATAAGCAGCCCTCCTACAGTAGCTTTGGGAGTCACCAGTGGGCCCTAGCCCACACTATGGGAAGCACTGATCTAGAGAAGTTGGCTAGGCTGGAGACTTAAACCCACTTCCGACTGGGCAGACAGTGGAAAGTACGACTCAGCGGCAGGTTTTCAATTCAGTTTGCATGATAACAAGTCAGGGCTTTCATACTGCCTGCTTGAATGCTCTTTCACTCACCTGACGTATACGAGGATGTTTTGACTAGAAAGACAGGAAAATGTCGTCCATATTGACCATATTGACCTTGTTTTGTAGATATGTCAACATTGGCAGAAGTTGCCTGCTTAGTTTCCTCATGACCCTGATGAAAGCCAAGCTGAAACGACGACCAGTAGAGTTGTTCTCTAAGCTTCCAACTGTAACTTTGTGTTTCTTTATTGGTAGAATACGTCAAAGGCAAGATAAACACAAGACAAGTCCACTTCTGGTTTGTACTTTTCAAAGTAAAAGCCCAGATCAAAAAAGAAATCAATCTCCCTTGTAGGGAGATTTATTGAGGTAAATGTTACATTAAATGTGGTAATGAGGAAGGCACATGATTAGACTGTCTGCTCAGAATTAAAACACTTTAGGTAAAGGCCATGCAGACTGCACCTGAAATGATCTCCTTGAGGCTACCTGTCTGCCCTCAGGCATTTATCCTTGGACTTATTCCGCCTGAACTCAGTCTGTCACATACAAAAATAACAATTAGTCTGTGCTCGCTTCAGACTTAATACTATATTGCAGCAGCTTGTAAAAGCACTAAAATGCTGACAGACTGACACTGGTTTAAAGTTTCTATAACTCTTTAACAATGAAAAAAGGGTCTAATGAGAAGAGTCTCACTTGCTTTGGAATATCATGACGATTTATTACATTTCTCATTTTTCTGCAATGATTACCAGCAGCTTTTGAAGTCATTTTCCCTGAAATGATTTCTCCATGTATGAGTCATTTTTCTTGTATGCGTTGATATGCAGTTGGCTGCAGATTTGTCTTATTACTAGCTGTTTTTCTTATGTATTTACTGAAAAAGATCCATATCATGCATCATCATTCAGTTAATGAAAATGGAGATATGATCAGTCCTTATCCCCCAGCCCTAGTGTGTTTCTAAATGTGCCCACTGTGTGCTCTGTGCATGCATGTTTGCATGTTTAGTTTATGTTTCCGACTGTATCTGATGCATTTTTAAGCATATTTTATCAATTGATGTCTTTCTGCTGCAGCGTTTTTGTTCTCAGAGATTGTGTATGCTCCCCTGTCTGTGTGTTTTATCATTGTGTTCTTGTGCACAATCCTTGGGGGGGCGTGCCGGCATGCTTGCACCGTGCCAGTGGATGCCTCTGTGTGAGTGTAATGGCCTGTATCATACCATGCCATATCAAACCGCACACTGTTGGCTGAATTCTCATCAAATGTGTACAGCATCAGCAGTAGCAAGACACATGACTCTGTCTGTCACACACCGCAGCACAGTATTCCCTCTGAGCGGCTGCAATGAAAAGGAAAAAACAGCCACATGCACATGCCAACATGCACAGAGCCGCAGCCACATGCAGATAAAAACCATCTCATAAATCACAAAGATACTTCGTCCCACACTCTTGTGCACAAACAGATAAAATCCTCCCTGCAAAAACAAACACAACCGCACTTGGAGCTCACATGCGTGCAAACAGATCCTCACAAACATAGATAATAAGCTTCCTGAGACTCGCACACATGAAGAGACATGCACATGCTTAGCACACATTATTACCTCCTAGCATGAAGGGTGCACACGAACACACTTGTACTACGGTAAATAAAGTTCATTAACCCGCGCTAATTAGCAGCAACACTGTAAAGCCGCCCCGGGAGAACAAAAAAAGAGGTGGGAAAGACGGAATTAAGGATTTCAAGACGCAAACGAGTTGATCAGGATGGAGGGGGAGGAGGCGGGAGGAGGCTTGACAGAAGGGCAGAGAGGTGAGGGAGGACGAGAGGAAACTGAGGAGGACAGCGGGGCAGATGGAGAGGAGGAGGAGGGGGGAAAGATGGAGGGAGACAGATGGAGGAGGAAGGAAGACAGGGGGTGAGCCTGGAGGAGGCTGTTTTAATTAAAGGAATAGTTCCATTTTTATTAGGAAATAGGCTTATTTTCTTTATTCCTGAGAGCGAGATAAGAAATAAATCTCTCGACTGTAAGTTTAGCACCGAGCTGGCGCCATGACTTAAGAGTTAATGTAGCTTAGCTTTGAGGCCGGAGGCTGCTACAAATCACATTAATCAATATATTTAACTGATAAATGAACAGGAAGTGAAATTTTTATTGAGGTTTATTTGAGTAAAACAAGCATATATGTTAATATAATGGCCAGTCTGACAACTCCTTTAGAGCTCTATTAAATGGGAAGTCGGCATGTTGAAATAAAGCATCTTTGCGATGCATTGCAATCCAGATGTGGACAATTCTGCATTGATACAATGACAAGACTCAATCCATTACTGTGTACTGACGTTGCTTTGAGATTTCCTCTTTACACAGACATCTAGAGCACTTTTTATTTTTTAGCTTTACTTAGCTGAAGAGAGACAGGAAACACAGAGAGAGTGGAAGAGGAAGAGATGCCCCAAACAGCGCCAAGACCGGGAATCGATCCTGTGTCCAGTGCGTCAGGGTCCACAGCCTCTATATATGTAGCCAAGCCAGCATCCTTGAAGATGTTTTTAACAGTGGCAGCTGGGCTATGATTATCCAGATGGTCACAGTTTCTCAAAGAAGGACCATCTTAGCACCTTAGCTTGACACTAACCAATCATGGGAAATGCCATTCACAGGCTAACTAATGAGTCTATTTCTACTGAATAACAACATGCAGTCATACTCACAGGTATTTCTTGAACTCTGTAGAAACCAATTTTAAAAATTGCTGACCTGTCATGTTTGCCTTACTCTGATTCATCTTTATCTAAAGTCTACATGCTGATCCTTTGACACCTAATGGCTTTATCACAATACTACCCTTACCCCTACCGCTTACGGCAGGATCAGACAACATGAATGTGAACAGATTTTGGTTTTAATTTTTTTTAAGTTAAATGGGATATTACAGAGCAGTGGTGGACTTATTTTACATCACTGTGGCTGCAGAGAGATGCTGCAGTGGCTTATCCACAGTGTGCTGCACGAGGCAATAAAGCATGCAGTTAATGCAGTTTAAAAAATGTCCTTATCATGGGCCTTACTTGCATTGTGATAAATCCATCAACTTTCCAAGTCCTGAGCTATTTTTTAAACATTCTTATTGTCTTAAAAAGCTTGTCAAACGTCAACCCTGTGGTTCACAGTCAAGCTCTGAACAAATTTTTTTCAGGGCAACCTGGGCTTTAAGAATATGTGTGCTGCTGTAATGTCACTTTTATTTTTAAAAAGAAAAAGTTATGGGACTATAGAGATGAAAGAAAAAACTCAACAGGAATTAGAAGAATTTTATGTGTGACCCAGTATTAAATAATGAATAAGACTTGTTTGCACAAACTTGTTCTCCTATCTCTTGGGAACCAAAAAGTGAAAAAACCATTCTGTGACCAAAAGTCTTCAAAATGTTCCCATATTTAGAAATAGAAGTCCTTGCACTTTTTTTGTATTGGTTCTGTTTGTGCCATTATTCAAAGCAGTTCCTGTCTGCAGTGACACAGAGGGCCACATCAAGGCTCTGTCTCGCTCTTCTTCAGGATCTGCGTAGTTACAGTTGCACAGTTTGACAACAAAACAGCCTGCTGTTGGTTGCTCAGGCACATCACAAACATTTTGTCCTGCTGTATTTTTTTCCTTTCTCATTGTTATTTATTGCCAGCATTTTGTTTACAATTTCTATGAGAGTCTTGTGCAATATGTGTAGGTTATGTGGTTGCATCTATATTGATCTGTGCAACTCTGTTCAGTTTATTACTTACATGCTATTATCTGGCAGCTTCATCTGTGCAACTCTTGGAGTCCAGGGGGCAATAAAGTGTATCGTACTCTAGGATACAAAATGACAGTCAACATTAGCTGCTAACAGCAGTAACAATCAAAAATTGATTAAAAAATTGATACAAAATAGAGTCACTGGTTTGGATTTAATCTTTAAAGAACCTGAAAAGATACACAAGTTGTAGGCTTGCAAGAAAAGCCTCTCTAAGGGCTATGAAGGCATGGATAGCATCATTAGAATGGCACATTGACTAGCTTAAAGAGGGAAAATAAGTTAATGGCTTGGATCTATGGTTTTAAAGTTATTTAACCTTTAATAACCGATGTCACTTCTTGTTGATTTCGAAGATTTAACCAACAGAACCAAAAACAGGTATTTGCAAAATAATTTTAATCTCATTCACTCGAGGGCTGTCATACTCCTTTTTGGAAGTGGTGGTGAGGGATGCTCTTGCGCCCTCTACTGACTGGCTACCACTGCTTTCTAAATGTTCAAAATGGGTGTTTTTGTTTATCTGACCGCTTGTCCACATTGATGAAATAGAATTATGCAGTATAGCCAGAGTATTGAGGATCCAACCTATTCTGATGCATTGCCACATAATAATGTTGAATCAAAACAAATCATTGACTGGATAATCAAAGTGAATGACAAAACCTGTGGAGATGCACAGCCCCACTTGAAAGCCAGGTTAACATAAGTAAGGCAAGATAATACAGATGTTAAAAAGATGGACAGGTCTCTATTTCTAGTCTTGTCTTAAGTTTTCCCAAACCCTTGATTTTGTTGATTGATACCAACATTTAGTCTAAAACAGCTCCACCAAAATACCCGAGCTTTTCCAAGTCTGGTCTCCTTTTGATGATAAATTTCCTTTTTTGCAAAGCAACTCATTTTTAATTCAGCTATTCATGCAGGGTTTATTCACATTTTTACATCTTATATTAACTGCTCCTTTAGCCTGTTAGAGACCCAAGTTTATAAGTGCACACTCACTGTTTTTAGTTGAGTCTCTTGGGTAAATACCCAGAATGCACAGCTTCTGCAAAACAAGGATCCTTAGTTTTTGTTATTTTGTTAATTATAGCATGATCCTCCTCCCAAAAGCTGTTAACTAATTTAAATTCCCATAAGCAGAGAAAAAGTGTTCCTTTAGTTACACTGGAGCATGTGCCTGACTCATTAGGATTAAAATTATGTCATTTTATTGTTCTAAATATGTTCTTAAATCCAGATACAATCTGCCAGCTTGAGACAGGTGTTAATTGTGTGTCTTCTGGCAGCTCTTGACCTGTTCTTTATCTGTGATTTCCACCTGAAAATCCTTGTCAGCTTTGACACGTATATCCTGAAGATTCAGCCGAGATATCCACAAATATTTTTCAGAGAAACAACTCTTGTCTCCTCCCAGCGACATGCTTCAATGTAAAGTCTCCCCGCTTTGAGCTGCAGCTGCTCTTTGTACTGATACAAGATACGGTCATTGAGCCCCTCATTTTTGCCTCTGTGCCAACGCCGACATCCTCACAGGAATGACAAGAGTTAGGGGGTAAATAGGGAGCTGGGTAGAGCAATGCTATTCAGCTGCAGCTGCCAGTTTGTCCCAGTGGGAACAAACGGTACTGCAACAACAGAAAACTAATCCTGCTTTAATAACACTGATCCTACCAACGTATTTAACTTGGACTACCAAACGGCTTCTTTCAAACACCTAAAATAAACTAGGGACATCCACTCTTGCAACACATGCACGTATGTCTTCTCAAAACTGTATTGTCAATGTAATTAATGCCATCTGGAGAGAAAGACACTGTTTTTATATAAGGGAAGTTAAAGTTGATTTGCATATTTTGTAAGCTGAAATCATGTAAAGAAGCCTGAGGAAATCTGAGTCTGATTCATCAGTCTGCATGTCTCAGTCTTTGAAAATACCTGGCAGTCCTTCTTATATTGTGATTTTTAAACAATAGGAGCCATGAAGTCCATAATTAGTTCTTTCCATCGAGAAACTTCACACAGGCTGATTTTAATGGTGTCCACTGGTACCTCAAAGCATGGGTTTCAATAGTACTGATGGAAACAGAGACTGAAGATAACCCTGAGACCATGAGGAGCAAATAAACTGACACTGGTGTGAAAAACTGGATGATGGCATGAAGCAGCTGTGAGGTATGACGACAGTCTTCTGGAACCTTAGCATGTCACATTAGGTCAAATCAGAGTAAAACCCTTATTTCCCTGGGAGACTTACTCAACAGAACATCCATATCTTTAATTTTGATCAGACATTTCTCTTTTTATTATTATGTTTTCAAATTTTAAACTTCGTTTAAGTAATACTTTGTAGAGGCGTGAGAAAAGCTAGCTAAAGTTGCTGAATGTCACGGCAACACTGCAAAACATCACATTTTTCACAAATGTGTTTGTAAAATGTGTCAAAAACATCTCACTATGAAAGCCACAAACTCCTGACCAGTCCAGATGAAACTTTAATAGCAAGATACTGCAAGTTGGAAAAATGTTTTAATATCTATTTCATAAGACATCTGTGTAGGAGGGCATCAGGTCCATCAGAATATTTCAAGTAAACTTCCACAAACAATACGATATGATAGAATATGACAAGATAGTGCATGATATGATACGATATGATAAAATAATATATGATACAATATTTATGATTTGATATATAATAAATATGATATATGGTACGATTAGATACGACATGATAAGATACAATGTGATACGATGTGATACGATACATGATACAATAAGATATGATACGATGTGATAATATATTACGATACGATATGATATGATGTGATATGATTTGAAAGGATAGATATGATACGATACAATGCAATGTGATATGTTACGATAAAGGATATGATCGGATAGGGTACAGTACAGTACGTTACCATACGATACAATATAATACCATATGATATATGATAAGACATATGGTATGATATGATATGATAGGTAAGGATAGGATCCGATACGATATGATACCATATGATATATGATATGATATGATAAGACAAGATACAATGTGATATGATATGATGTATGATACAATAAATTATGATATGATGTGATGCGATACAATTTGAAAGGATAGATACGATACGAAGCGATGTGATGCAATGCGATAAGATATGATATGATGTGATATACAATATGTTTTGATAGCATAGGGTAAGGTATGTTATGACACGATATGATACTGATATGATATGATACGGTATGATATGATTTATGATACAATATGATATGATACCATATGATATATATGATAAGATACAATATCATACCATATTATGTGATATAAAGATACTGCAAATATTGCAAATATTTATAATGAAACAGATATTAAGATATGATTGCAAGTTATTTGTTAAAACAAGCCATGCTATGCTATATGATGCAATATGTTACAGTCAGGTTTAGTTGAATTGAAAGGTGCGCTGTGATGGGTACATCTACACAAAATGAAACAAAACCCTATGATATTATACAATATACCATGACATGACGCATTATAACACGATATGTCATTCTGAAAACACAACAGGATATGCTACGGTACAGTATGGCACAGCCTGAGGCAGGACATTATGACATGATGTGATACAGAAGGACCCCAACACTGAAACTAAACAAATGAAATGATACAGTACGCTGGGGTACAGCATGACATGCCATGACAAAACCAGACACAGCACGACAAGATAAGATACTACCTTTATTGTCTCTGTGTAGAATTTCATCTTGGGACCCCAGTCGCTGCACACATTTTTTTCTCTCTACATTTAAACACAACAGCCTATTCTGAATATTGCATTTTACCCATTTTGCACAGACCACCTTAAATCACAACATAAGTAAGAGAAAAGACAAAGACTGGAACAACAAGATGGTATTGCACATCAGATACAGCCTTCAGAAAAACTCAGAAGTATGATTGTGTCGGGCTTAAAGGAATCTGTAAAGTTCAAGTCACTTACTTCAACAAAATGTATGCGTAATGTTTGCGTTAGCTTCCATATTATATCTAAAACATTATAGCAATTCAGGCCAAAGTTTTTGTTTGTAGTGTCTTGAAATACAGTCAGATGTTTATCAGGAGTTGTCAAGTCAATGTTCTTCATCTTAAGAGCAATTAGATATTTCTTTATTCGTCTTAACTTGTTAAGATTTGAGTGTTTGCAGTGTCTAAGACTAATGTACAGCAGGTGGGAGAAAAGCAGTTATGGAAGGAACAAGGTTGCAAAAATGCAACTAGCAAATACTGTTAGTATAGAGTAATGTGCTGTTTATTAAACATTAGTAGACACAAATAGAGCCCAGTCCATGATCTAAAGACCCAAAAGCATCTTATGTTTAGGGGCTTATTTTGCACATAGAATGACTAAAGCTTAACCAGTTTACAATGTCTCTGAAAGTGTTTTGCCTTATCTACATTTGACTAGTATGCATCATGGGTTGCCTGCTGGGCTCCATCATGATGCCTTCGTGAGCCAAACTTTATTCTTTGTTCCAAACATGGGATGGAAAATTTGGCCATAATGTGTATACATCAGTTTTTAGGAAAAAACTGAAAGCCCTAAACCTTAACACAGTTATAACTCTCTGTTTTGTGAGTTTATGTTTGTGGAAAAACTTAAAGAAGAAGCGTTTTAGGTGTTTTTTCATTGCAGGATGTCATTCCAATTTGAGCAAGAGGAAGAAAAACACTCATCTGGAGGCAAACCAGGCTGCAGAGATGCAATTAATAATCATTTTTGTCATAGATTAATCTGCTGTTAATCTTTCTAATGAGCAGTTTGCTCCATTTAACATGAAAAGAGCCAAATTCATGATCTTAAGACCCAGAAAGCAAGATTTGATGTCACACTCTGCTTATAAAATGACTTAAACTTCATCAGTGTTTGCAACAGTTCTAGTAAATATTCCTTAATGATCTGATTCCCTTTTTATGTATCGTGGGTTGTTTGCCGTGCTCCATCTTGATGCCTTCATGGGCCAAAACTTTATTCTTGGATCCAAACAGGCGGTGGAAAATTACAGGCTACGACATGCATAACTTCATTTTTAATTGAGTTAAAAGTCTCAAAGCTGAAGAAATCACAGGATATAAAAGTGTGGGTGAGTTAGACTGAAAAAAAAACAGCAAATGTGTGCATTTGGACAGCTATTTTTTCATATTTCCCTCCTTTTATTTTAGCAGTTTTTGAATGGAATCAAGCTCCTCACACTTCCTCTGTTATCTCACTTTCTTCTTCTCCCCTCCTCCTCACGCTTTCTTTAGCTTTCCCTCACCTGGTGTTATCACCCATCCTCCCTTATCCATCCATCTCTTCCTCTCTCCTCCTCCTCCCTCCCTCCCTCTTGAAATCCCTGTCAGCCTCATTCCTCTAACTTCTCTCACCTTGTTTTCCAGCGAGGGAAAGTGTAAATTTTGTTGCTTTAAATACCCGTGTCTTTCTCGGGCTTACAGCTCGGAGAAAAAGGGGGGAGAGCTGAAGAGTGGAGGGATGGATGAGAGGGGAGAAGAAAGAAGAATAAGCCAGTGTTAAAGTTAACGTCTGCTAAGGATAGATAGGTCCCTCCTTTCATTTTTTTGCTGCTCGGCTGTTTAGCCTGACTTAACTGTTTAAACTCTGGCTGAACTTAATTTCCCCTCTTTAACTTTGCTCTTAAGTAGCTTCAAAAGGTAGGGAGAACAGCTGTATCTGTATCTGAGGCTTACAGCGTCCGTATGCTGCTGGTGAGCTGCTCTGTGTGAGCCAGTTTGGACTGGCGGAGGAGTTTGTTGTGCAATCAGATGGTGAGGATGTGTCCACCTTGATGCCTAAAGCAGCTAACCCTTAATGCAGCTAATCCCATCAATCTCACCTAGAACGACTGCTACAATTGATTCAAAATAAGATTAATACACGATGCTGCTCCAACAACAACAACCAGCTGAATCACACTTAACTTATCTGTGATTAATAATTGTCCTGCATGTCTGATAGGCTCGCTGCTCCTTGAATACACAGTGCAACATAAAGGGATTTATATTCATAAGGGGAGCTTTCAATAGAAGATCATAATTACAACATTTACAGCTATAATATGTGGCATTTTAAGAATTAATTTGGCCGATAGCAAATATGTCATAGCTGATTATCTCATAGACTCTCTAAGTAAGAATGAAGTACACTCTCTCTGTGTTGTTCTCAGCTCTGTGTTCACACCTCCTTCAGCTTGGTTATGCTTCACTTACAGGCTTAAAAATATTTTATAGATTTTAGGACCCCATTGCATCATTGGTGACAGTTATATGCATATAAAGACAAAGATGTGACATATAGTCCAGGTGTTCTCAACTGGTCAGGCATCAGGACCCACCACCTCCTTCTACTGAGAAATCACAACTCGAATTAAAAAAAATAATAATTTATTTCAGGAATGTTGGTTAATTGGTGTTCTTGGCTACCATTACACCATGAAGACAAAAGAACACTCCAAAAAAAATGGTGATATTTGGAAAAACTTCTTGAACAAAGAGATAGGACAAATATAGTGCATCATTACAGAAGGATTTACATGCATGCATCTTATTTTATTCCATTTTCCTGAGATAGCACAGAAGTTTGGAAATTTTTTCAAGAATTTCCTTATTATCCTTGGTAAACCAGCTTTATTTCCCAACAAAAGGGACATAAATAGGTAGAAATTTTGAGAATTTTTGAGAAAATACTATATACTGAGAAAATAGTTTTACTCTGAATCATAAAAACAACCTAATAATACATGTATGAAATTACCAATGTCCACTTAGGGCTTCTGTAGATGGAGCTTTTGTCACTTTTTTTTCACCCTGGCACACATTCGCAACCAACTAGAAAGAGCTTTTTGACCCACTGTTGGATCCCAACCCACCAGTTGAGAAGCACTAGTCTAGAAAATGCAGGAATTTATTACAGAGTTTGCAAATTATTACACTTTTGTCTGCTAAATCCTGTAAACTGTTAACCCCAGCCACCTTCTGCTCCAACCAATTCTTAGCATGCATTAACATGCAAACATCACTTGTTGCATTGTTAACTTTCTAACTAGAGTCACATTAGAGCTTTGAGGCCCTGCCTCTTTTCACTTTGGTTGAGTTCAACCCTTGGTAGCCTACATATCTCTTTATTTAAAAAACTGTCACACTGTGCTGCTCCTCCTACACTCTAACTGCCGAGCGTCTCATATTTACGTTCGGCGAAGCACCATGGCAGAGCTCTGACAGGAAGGCAGCGGCCATTCTCTGAAGCTACAGCGGCTTCTAGTGGCAGGAGGTTCATCACAATTCAAAAGAGCATTATAGACCAGGATTTCAGGCCTTGGTTTATAAAAAAATATAGGTATTTAGTCTAGCTGACTTGTAATTTTCACTCTGGCCAATTTGATAAACAAATTTAACTGTTGAACTGCTCACATCCCTACTAGAAGGATCGCCAGAACTCATACGTTTAGGGTACAACATAGTTATGCTGCCATGTCTCACAGGATGCCTTTTATTCTCCTTGTGTTGAGATCCTGGTCCGACCCGGTTAAACCAGTTGCAATTGCCAGTTGGACAGCTGTTAAAGATCACAGACAGACCAGACAGATCTAATGAAACAATTTGGGTGGATGAGCAGGTCGTAGTTCAGGAGGATTACATTGCACCTCCTGTTTTCCAACAATCAAGGTTCCCTTGAGTCATGGATTTGATTTCTGAAGGTCTTGAAGCTTTTAAAAAGTCTTTTTCTTTTACTTCTTAAATTGTAGATGGCACTTTAAAAAAATGAATTAGTATTAAATGTGTGCCCATTCACAGCATGTAAGGCTCCACATTACATGTAATACATGTGCACACGTAAACTGGATTGGAAGAGAGAAGGAAAGGTTAGGGAATATGGAAACTTGAATTCAAATAAAAACAGCTGGGAATTTCAGGCAGGAAAACCCAAACAAATGGTTTAAATTTATAATTGTTTGGTCTATCTAAAGGTCACAAAAGTCTGAAATGTTATTTCAGATACAAGAAGTCTAAAAACCAACAACCACAGCGGACATTAACTCATGTTCTTGTTTTTCCATTTTGAAATCAGAGAGTCGCTCTGGAGTGGCTTCAGCCAGGCAGGAGTCAACTAGTCTTTGTTTACTTCCAGGATTTTTCCCACAAGAAATTCAGACCAATTAGAGAGCATTTTCCTCGCCCATCACACATTTTGTTCCGCTTGCAAATGTCACCATGTGAACACAGTCCAAAACTTGTAATTACGCAACAATATAACAAATTGGTTCATGAATTGGACCAAACAAAATAAACCCTGAACGGGGATCAGATGCAGAAACGGCTGCTGTTGTTCTGAACACTGAGAGAGAGGTGGCCCAGTTAGTTTTCTACTGGACTCTGAAAGTCACATACCTTTACGGCCACATGCACAAGGAGAGTGGGACGTTTCTAAGCCTGCTGCATGTGTTGATATAAGAAGTTTTGTCATCTTTTAAAGTGCTGTTTAAATCAACTTAAAAACTCCCAGAAGACTAATACATGATGTGGCTCCCTCCATGAGCTCTTGCATATATACTGAACTTTTTCATAATTAATTTTTGACTTATGGAGCTAACAAAAGCTGCTGTCATGCTCATAGAGAAACATCAAGTGATTTATTTTCATAAGTGACGCTTGATAATAGATGCAGAATGTAATTATAATTAAAACATTTAAGACCATATGCCAGTAAGCCATGTTTGAGAGCCTACATAAGAAATCTTGACTCCCCACTTTGATTTTAGTGCTCTTATTTGTCTAAAATCAATCCAGTAATCATTTACCATTGCTTTTAGTCGTTAATATGATCATAGTTTTTTACTATTGGTATTGCATATCCTAACTCAGCCCAGCTGGTCAACCACTGACTCTTTTCACTGTAGTTCTTCCTCACCTGTTGTGCCTTCTCATTGGTGGATTGCTTTAGGATCTTTGTAACCAACACAACAGAGAGCCTGGTCTAGACTACCTCTCCCTGCTGATGCTAAAATAAGACATGGCGCTGATACAGCTCGATTCTGCCCACCTAGTCTAACCTCCACATATCTGTGATAAATTTTTGTCTGGTAAGGCTAACAAGCTCTCTGCCTCTCATCTAGTGATTTGTATTCATAAGTGGAGTTTTCTGTAATAGATGCAGAAAGCCTTTAATTATAATCAAAATATTTAAAACCATATGCTTAATGAGAGTTGGATAAAGCTGTAGTAATTAGCTGGCATTAATCAATATATAAACTTTTTTTTAATCATGCTGTTAGTCTACACTATAGCTTTATTGTTTTAATGTCGCTGTATGAACGTTTCAATGCAGTGATTTACAAAGTGTGGTCCGAGGCCCCCAGGGTTGTGACTAGGAGCGCTGATGCTGAAACAATGCACGGTATTTTGCTTTGAAAGCGTGGAAACCAAACATCAAAATTACAGAACAAAGAAAAGAAAATCTGTTGAGTCATATCTGACCTCTGCTGCAGCAGAGGGTCAAAGAGTGAGCCAGAGCCCTTTTGCTACCTCGTCCGTGTGGATTTTCTGAGGTTCAAGACCAAATACAGATCAAAGATGGAGATTGAAAATGAGCTGGTTTCATTTCGAGTAACTCACACTGCATGGTAGTGGTCTGGGATGCTTTCATCTGGACTGGATTGGTTGTGCGGATGCCATTGCCTAATGGTAAGATATTTACAACCAGAATATCAGTATAATACAGTATACAGTTTAATTGGCCTATATTGGCATGTATCTGTTTGAAATAACATCGTGTACTGGCTTAAATGTTAGCCTATATTGGCTGTAGATATCAGCTTATTTCAGATGTAAATATCCACCTATAACTTCTTTGCATATCAGACTACATCAGTTGTAAATTGGCTTCTATCAGTTGTAGATATGAGCTCATATCACATGGACATATTGACCTATATCAAGTTAGACATGGGCCTATATCTGCTCTCAATATCAGCCAATACCAGCTGTAAATGTGGGCCTTAATTGGTTGTAAATAAAAGTTTATATTTGCTGTGATATCCTATATCTGCTTTAAATGCCAGCCTATACAAGCTGTACATATCAGTCAATATGAGCTGTAAAAATGGCCTATATTTGCTTGAAATATCAGCATTTATCAGCTTTAAAGCACAGCTTGTATCGGCTTTACATGTTGGCTTATATCGGCTGTAAATATTGGTTTATAACATCTGTAGATATCGGCCTACATTGTCTGTTATTATCAGCTTATATCAGCTGCAAATATTGGACTTTATCAACAGACATGGAACTATTTTGGCTTTGGATATCAGCTTATATCGTCTTTAAATATCAGCTTATATCAGCTTTAAATAACTGCCCATATTGACTGAAACTAACAGCACATAAGCTGTGAATATCAGCCTATATCAACTGTAAATATCAGTCAATATTTGCTGTAAATATCGGCCTGCATCAGCTTTAAATAGCAGCCTATATGAGCTGTAAATATCGGCCTGCATCAGCTTTAAATAGCAGCCTATATGAGCTGTAAATATTGGCCTGCATTGGCTGTAAATATCTGCCTGTATTAGCTTTAAATAATGGTTTATATCAGCTGCTAATAATGGCCTATATCAGATTTAAATAACAGCCAATATTGGCCGTAAATATTGCAGTAAATATAGCAGTAAATATCTGCATGTTTCAGGTTTGAATATTGGCTGATTTGGGCTTTAAATATTGGCCTAAATTGAATGTATATATTGGCCTAGGATAAGTCATAACATGTTGCAGAAAAACAGCAGTGCAGTTAAAGATAGCACAGGTCTGCAGTGAATGTGATGATGATAGTCTTCAGTCCTTTTCTTTCAGATCCTGATTATTTCCCCCTATTTTTTATAACAGTGCGCTTTTTTTTTTTTTACTCAATAACAATACTCATTGTACAATGATGGATGTGAAGTGACTTTAATTTGTATCTGCACTTAGAGACGGTTTTCTCTGCCAATAAACCTCTGGGTCGACGAATGGTCTACTTCTCCACAGCAGTAGATAAATGGATAGTATGTTGGACAGCAGACCATGTCTCTCCATGTTAATAGCACAACTCTACAAAGGGTCTTTAGCATTTTTAAGTCTTATTTGGTCTATAGAACTGCCATAACATCTTTATAAGTGAGCACTGCTTTGCAAGACTGGCATACCATTTGTATGTGTTTTATGCCTTGGTGAATTTGAGCACAAAGGAGCAGAGAAGGATCAGCTCTCTGTATTTAGAGGCAAAACTAGTGTAATTTTTACATATTTCTGTCTTTTTTTCTGGTATCTGGTCATTTCAGGGTCTTTTATTTTCATTTCACACTATTGATCTGCAGCACTGGTTGCTTCAAAGTAAGATAAGTGAGAAGGAGACCAGGAGATGACAGGCTCAATCCATGAACTTGCAGAGTTTATCTGGAAGTAAAAAGCAGCACCTGTAGCTTGTTGATCACCACTGCAGGTGCATGTAGTCAATCGATACATCAATAACTGAATATTTATTCATATAGAAATGCAAATCACAGCAACAGTTACGTCATGGTCTCAGGTTTAGCCTGTACTCTGCTGAGTTATTTATAGAGGACTAGCTTAATCCACACTGAGCAAGCACTTGGCAGAAGGAATAGTAAGAAATGTTAAGCAGAACCAGAGTCGCTGGTGGACAGCCATCTGCCATGACCAGCTTGGCCAAGGACATAGGGATTTAAAGGGAGACAGAAGAAGGGAGATAAATAGAGGCAGACAGACTCACACATTGACACAGTGGTTCCCAAACTATTTCTGCTCATACTATTCTGCTACGCACTAGTTCTTTTCTTTGGCAGGGGAAAAAATGCTCAAGCTCCACGTCAGCAAATAAACATGTATCGTTGTACACTAAACACACAGTCCGTCACGCCCTTTGTCAACAAATTGAGATTTTACATCAAATATTTTCTGTAGATAAGATATAACAACAACTTCAGTATGTTAGAACAAAATGCACAGTATTGGACCTTTGCCAATACCTGGGATGTCAGTATAAACTCAGTCACCCTTGCCAGATCATATCGATAATCTAAAAGTGTAGTTCACACCTAAAACTTTTAGTCTTATCCTTAAAATGCACTTTAAAGTTAAAGGAATGAGGCTGAACAAAGGAAGACATCAGCTGATTTACAGGGAAAAAACATCTTTGCCCCCTTTCTGGTTTCTTTTTTTTTTTTCCATTTCTGTTACACCTACATTTTTCAGATCATCAAACAAACTGTGATTTTCTGACCTTGTGGATTCATTCTGGATGCAGTCTTGGAGTCATTTTGTTTGGCTGGCCACTCCTGGGAAGGTTCACTAATGTTCACATTTTTCTACATTTGTGGATAATGGCTCTCACCATGGTCCACTGGAGTCCCCAAGCCTGAGAAATGGCTTTGTAACCATTTTCACACTGAGAGATGCCAGTGACAGTGCCAGACTGTTTCTTATCTGTTTTTGAAATTTTTTAGATGGCATCATGATGTGTTGCTTTCTGAGATCTTTAAGCCCTCTTCATTTTGTCACAGTATGGGACGATATTTAGAGCCCATATCAGCAGGTATTTACAGCCCCCCCCAAAAAATCCAGTATTTAAAGCCAAAATAGGCCAATTTTACAGCCAAATCAGATAACAGTAACAGCCAATATATCAAGATTTTCACAGCCAACATAGGCCAATACTTACAGCCAATACAGGCCAATATTTTTTGGCCAAAACATCCCAATTTTTACAGCATACATATCCCAGTTTTATAGTAAATACAGGCTGATATTTACAGGCAATATATCCCAATTTTTAAAGCCAATATATTCCAATATTTATGGCCAATATACGTAAATATTTACAGCCACTTTATCTCAATATTTATAGCCAATATATTCCAAAATTTATGCGCAGGCCAATATTTATGGCCAATATATATTCAGATTTTTACAGCATATATATCTAAAATTTCCCAACATTTACAGCCAATATAGGCCAATATTTACAGCCTAAACAGGCAGATACTTTCAGTTAATATAGGCTGATAATTACAGCCAATATATCCCAATTTTTAAAGCCAATATAGGTCTATATTTACGGCCACTATATCCCAATATTTCAGCCAATGTATTCCAAAATTTACAGCCAATACAGGCCAATACTTATGGCCAATATATTCCAACTTTTACAGTGTATATATCTAAATTTTACAGCCGATATTTCCCAATATTTAGCCAGCGTAAATAGGCCAATATTTATAACCAAAATCGGCCAATATTCAAAGCCAATACAGCCCCATATTTAGAGCTGATATTGACCCATTTATGGTGAATACATGCCCATATTCACAAACTAATATAGGTCAATATTTACAGACAATATAGGCCGACAGTTACAGCCAATACATGCTGCTTTTAGAGTCATTAAAGGCTAATATTTACAGCAAATAAAGGCTGATATTTACAGCCAATTTAGGTGGATATTTACAGCTAATATGGACCGACATTTACAGCCAATATAGGCTTAAATTTACAGACAATATCAGCCTATATTGGCTGATATTTCCTGCTGATATTGACAGATATTTAAAGCCAATTCAAGCTGAGATTTACAGTCAATAAGGCCAATATTTACAGCCAATACAGGTGGATATTTACAGTCACTAGGGTAGATTTACTCCAACTGAAAGTGTGGGGTTTAGTCCTCTTCTATTTTCTCAGTGAACATCCACCTGTCTACTGATGAAATTATTTTACAAACTCAAACACTCACTTTCAGCCTCAAACACAGGTTGTTTGTCGTTCATAAACACCAGCACTTTGTCGCAGCCAAACATAAAACACAAGTTTTGCCAACTTGCCGGGGCTCATTGCGGTTGGGTTGATGAGTGATACACTGGGACAACCGATTCAGCCAAAGTGTTTATGCCAAGTAGAAGAGCTCTTACGATCAGCCGCAAGAATTAGCCCGAGATGCTATTAAAGGAGACACTAATCCGAGGTGCACTTGACCACACATTCAGCCCTGAGCCATCATGGTGCTTAGATAAACTAACCACAAGGTCAGAGCTGCAGTGAAACACCACAGTGAGCGAGGGGGAGACTTAGTCTGACACGGAGAGCTCCGAGTACCGAGCTGTACCTTTTAGGCCTGTTATAGCTCTGAATCCTCTCAGCTCAGAGGCAAACCCGGGGCTTCTTCTTTTCTAATATCCTCTCTGAGGCTGCACTGACCATCCAGCTTTTATGATTACAAAAACAAGCAACCCATCGCTACTTCTAGCTGCAACTCATGTACTGCAAAAGTATGATTCTGGAGCTACATGTGCTCGCCTCCTCTTCTGCATCCGCTGTGCGTGTTCCCCCTTCTTTCATGCCTTAGTGGGAGTTCCGCCGTAGCGCACTTAAGCAGATGTTCTTCCTGCAGAAAAAAAAAATCAATTCCACCGCCGGTGCAAGGATGCGATAACGCTGCACGCCCAATATAAACCTGTCTCCCGCTTGACAATTTGGTTCCAATTAAACTATTTATACATGGCATATTTTCAGGGGTGAGGAGACCGCTTTGAGGCATATCGTCTTGTGAGATGTTCCCTCGGTTGGCTTGGTTTTGTCGTCAATTATGCCTCATTTTTGTTTAGCCTGAGATTAGGTTGAGCGAGCGGTGGCTTGTTTTTGAAGCGAGCATGGCTGGGTGCGCTCAAAGCTGCAGCAAAGTGACCATGCCCGCTATTACTTTGCTGAATTTTTAAGTATACGTCTTTTAGTCTGATCCATGCAGTGCTCACTGAATGCAAAACACAGAATTAGCCTGCACCATCACCCGTTATCAAGGGAGTACTGTTAAATACCATAATTTCAGCCAATTTGAATACGGCTCCAACCCCAGACAGTTCACTGTTTTTCTACATGGTGTTCCCGTTCCAGCTCTAGCCTTTAGAATCCCCTCTTTATACCGGGTCATTTGTATTCTCTTTCTCATTCCTTCTGACCTGCTCATTTCCATAATGCCCGTCCCGTTTGAGCTTGTTCTGAACCAGCCGATACATATGCATGGCGTTAAAAAGTGACACAGATATTGACAAAAGAGGGTTACGGAGCCATTAGAGGTATGAGACAGCGCTCTTGTTGTTGCTTTGACCTGTAGAGAACCAGCGCCTGCCACCGCCTCTTCATCTCTGCTGCTCCCTCAGGTCGTGCAGTCTCTGGATGCGAGGCCCGCTCCTGACTCATCGCTCTTACATTGGCCTCGCAGACATACAAGCAGATAGCCATTTGTCTGCTTTTTTTGTCCCTCTGACAGCATGTCCGTGTGCGTGCGTGCATTCTGTCTCTGCTTTCAGAAAGACAGATAGAGATATATAGATAATCTGACAAGCAGAGAAAGAGAGGGGCGGGGGGAGATAGAGGGAGTGAGAGAGAGAGCGGGCCGAGTAATGCGTTTTGTGGGTTTATCTGATTTGTGTGGCGGTGTGTGCTTCTGTTTTTGGCTTGTTTTTTCATATAAGCACACTATCTTCTGTCTCCTCTTTATCGCTCTGTCTTATGATTTTTTTTCTCTCTCTTGTTACCTAGACGACGACCCTTTGCAGCCAGTGACCTCAGATGAAACGGTGGCTGTGGGGGGCACGGTGACACTGACCTGCCGGGTGGCTGAAAGTGACAACTCCTCGCTGCAATGGTCCAACACCGCACAGCAGACCCTGTACTTCGGAGAGAAGAGAGGTAAGGAGAGAGGAGGGATGTAGAGAGACAGCAGAGACAGGATGAACTATGTAATAGTCAATAAGGCAACACTTTCTCCGAAACAACACTTTAAAATACCATTGATTCACCTACCCAAATCTGTGTTTTGGGGAACATAAACATTGTCAAGTTTTATACCATGGATGTCTTCTTAAGACGGTGTAATAGACTTAAACTCAGACTAGTTAGAAGTGGGCCTCTGGTGCATAAACGTTTCTAAACAAGGGCATTTTTTAAAATACCATTTCAACATTCAGTATGTGAATTCCACCACCAGGGGCGCCCACTCAAACCATAACAGAAGATGAGGTTCACTGGTAGTGGGGAATTATGGGAATGATTCTTTGGATAGTAGACCTTAGTAGACAAAATGGTAAAACTAAAACAGACCTAAGGAGGAAAATACACCATATGGACAAAAGTATTTGGCCACACCTGCTAATTATTGAATTCAGGTGTTTCAGTCGGACCAGTACTGCGATGAATGACACCTATGCAATAAGACGGTTCATGAACTTTCATCCCTGCTGGATATTCCAAGAGGCATTATTAGAAAGTGGAAGCATTTAGGAACAACAGCGTAAAATCACAGAGTGAGTCTCGGTTTGGTGAAGTTTGGTGAAAGAGCGATGATGGTATGGTGCTGTTTTTCAGGGTTTGGGCGAGGCCTCTTACAGTCCAAATGCTTCAGCATACCAACACATTTCTGACAATGCTGTGCTTCCAACAGTGTGGCAACAGTTTGAGGAAGGCCCTTTTCTATTCCAACATGACTGTGCCCCCCCAAATAAACAAGGACTATCAAGATATGGTTTGATGAGTTTGGTGATGAATTAGTGACTGGCCAGCACAGAACCATGACCTCAACCCCACTGAAAACCTTTGGGAGGAAGTGGACAGAGAATGTGAGCCAAGCCTTCTCATCCAACACCAGTGTCTGACCTCATGAATGCTCTTATGTACGAATGGGTACAAATTTCCACAAAGATTTTGTGGAAAGCCTCCCACAAAGAGTGGAGGCTGTTATAACTGAATACTTTTAGGCATTAGACACTACAGCACCCTAAATGAAGTTAACCTCTCAGTTAGACAAGTCCTGTCTGTGGGGAGCAAACACAATGCACATAGATGGTATACTGAACATGATGGAAGAGGACTCCTCGGTTCAGTTCATAAAAATCTCCTAGCTTGAGTGGCATAAATATTTGAGATTAAAGAATGTGATAGAAATAAGGGAGAATTGCAGTGACCGAGGAACATGTAGCTTTACAAAAAGTACTTAAACATATTGTCTTGAGTTGGTTTTAAACAGAATATCTAAATGTTATAAAAGTTCCACAGTGTTTGCATTATCCAGTGATTGTTTCAGTGAGCATTGCTCCTTTAAGAAGGACTCACTGGTTGTACTGACCAGGAAGTTAGGCTGTACAGTGTAACAGATGGGTGCAGTTTCTCTGTGGAATTTATGAGATTCTGCTTAAAATGGGCCCTAAAACTACGCTGGCTCAAATGTACACACTATTGAAAATTTTTAAGCATTTTTTACCAAGAAATCCTATTTTGCAATGCAGGTTTTTGCTACTGGTTATGAGCCTTTGTACTGCAAAATAGTGGCAAAAAGACAAAAGCTTTATGGGTATAAAATAAAATGCTTCAGATTTATTTATTTTTTTTGATAGTGAATATGTTTGAGCAAACATTGTCTTGTGGCCCAGTTTTACCAGAAACTCCCTAAATTCGGTGGAGACACTGTACCCATTACGCTGTATAGCCTAGCTTCCTAGCCGGTACAACACGCGAGTCATTCCTAAAGGAGCAATGTTCACTGAAATCACTTCTACTGATACCTCATATTTAAGTCATACTTTATTAATTAGCAGTTTACACTCTATTGTTGAACATGCAACACACACATAGGCTGAATTACATGTAAATACACATGCAAATACAGGATCCCATAATGGAGAGATGTCAGAGTGATGGCCTTACTGCTGTTGTTGAAGCGCTGCCAGGAGCTTCAGGTTCAGTGTCTTGCTCAAGAACAGTATTCAGGAAGTGAGCTGGCACTCTTCCAGCTATCAGGTGACCCTCCGATTACCAGCCCAAGTCCTTACAGACTGAGCTACTTGACCGCCCCTGACTCAACTTTAAAAGTTCTGAAATATCCCTTTAACTTGAAAATATCAGGTTAACCCAACATACATGCACTAGTAATTATTTAAAAAACCTATTTCCACTACATTTAAACTTTGACCAAATTAGTTTTAACCTGTTTTTTTTTTTCTTTTTTAAGATTTATTTTTGGGTGTTTGCCTTTACTGATAGAGGAGGACAGTGGACAGACTTTAAAAAAGGGATAAGAGAGCTGGGGAGAGACATACAGGAAAGTGCCACAGGCCGGATTCTGACCGCATACATGGGGCGCGCCTTAAACCACTAGGCCACCTGTGCCCCTCAACAAAAACTTGGAGCAGTTTCAACTTGTTCAGTACAGAAGCTGCTGTCCTCAAAGAAGGCGGCCAACTCTGGCTCGCAGCACCTTTGCCATTCCTCACTCTCTCTCTTCCCACGTTTATCCATTGACTTTTCCCTACAATAAAGGCAGAAAAGCCCAAAGATAATGTTTAACGACAATGAAAGAAACATCTGGTCTCCAGAAATGATGCATGCACACTAAGTTAAACCATTTGCTCCAAACCTGGGTCATGGTACACTTCCTGGACAGTCTATATAAAGGTTTTATGGGAACATATGTACACCTTCTGTTGGGATATTATAAGAAGATGTTAAGTTTAGACCAAAAGAGAGATATTTTTAGGGAAAACAATTGAACGCATATTGTTTTTTGATAACAGTAAATCATTTTTCTTATCTTTGTCCTGGGATAAGGGCCTTTAAAGTAAATCAGCTGGGGACCACTGAGTAAGAATGCATATTTTGCATTTGCAGAGGCTTAAAAGATACATTCATTATCCAGTGGTCCAACATCTACTTAGATTTTCTGCTCCTGTTTAAAGTATGCCGCTTACATGCAGCTATATTTAAAAGATCACAAATGTGAAAGCAGTTGTTTTGAGCTTCTCCGAGCACATAAAAGTCAACACAGGGGGTCCTCCGATCTAAAAGTGGCACCTCTGTCTTTATGATCAACCACTGGAGTTACAGTCTGTGATTTATTCACAGCTAACACCAGTGAGTGCAAAAAGATATGCATCAATATCTTATATGATGAATATAAGATGAATATGAGATAAAATGACATTCTCATAGACTACAAAGGCAACAAAACTTTGATATTCTCTACGAGCATTCATCCCCCGTTCATCCAGATCAATGCTCTCTCACCCACACACATCATTAAGTGGTGGAACAAATCAAGAATCAGACAATTGCTTCAAAAGCTCTTTCTGTATCTCTGCACGCCAGAGACGGAGATGCCTTTTCTTAAGATACGCCGGTTTATGTCGCAGTAATTTTAGTGTCACTGCTGCTATCAAAGGCGATAGAGCATGCACAGGATACTTCCTCAGGATGTAGTTACACGCCGGAGGAGTAAAGATTATATACGGTGAGATGGATGCTTTTACACCTTTCAATATCTGCTTAGACGAGGGGCAATTCAGCACTACTTGAAAGCTTCTTGGATGCATTTACACGTCGAGGATCAGATATCGGATACACACATGAAGTAAGAAGATGTAAATGGAGTGAATAAAATCAAAGTGGCATTAAAAACCTATCTGCTAATGCATATTAGTTACAGAGTAATATTATTAAGAGGCTGCTATGAAGATGTTTGCTGCTGCATCTCTGCAGAACAAGGCAGTGATAATTACTGTGTACACACTGGGTTAAAAGCTTTGTTCAAGAGAAAAGAAGCCCCGAACAAAGATGTTTGAAACATGTTTTTGTAATATTGCACGGAGCAAAAAGTGCCCCATAAATGCACCGAGTCTGATGGGATAAAGTCCAACACTTAGTCTAATGCATACTGCAACTTTTTAAAGAAAACCATCCCCACTTTTAGTCATCAATTTTAACCGTGTTGATGGTCTAACCAGCCAGCAAACAGAGCACATTTACCGACAACAGAAAGTCTCCCTAATGATGCAACATCACACAACAGAGCTTGGTGTTTCAAACAGAAAATCAGAGTGGAGAAGGGCGGCTAGTGGTGGGAGAAAGTTGACACAGTAAATAAGGAGTGACATTGTAAATATGGAGTTTTGTTCCTAATGATTACTTTTAACTGTGCTAGCTCAAACCCAGAGTTCAAAACACTGTCAGGAGTGAAAGGGAGCCTGCCTAGCGGCTTTTTTGAGTCTAACGACAAGGAAATCACAGGGACAGGAACCTTTTATTTTTCATTTGGAGTGATGAAACAATATGAAATGCCCCAAAATGAAACTCCAAATTGATTGGGTTATTTTTAAAGCGATGATTTCAAAGTCTAGCTAGCTAAAAATTATCTCCAGATCTGTTTCTGGCAGTTTTTCAGTAGTCCGGCACACGGCAGACTTGGCTATAGGGCGTCACAAGGATACAGAGTGGTGTGGATGGAATCATGGCGGGACGGGAGGGCTGGAGATTGAAAGACCCGCTTGTGCACTAATACAACACTTAGCTGCAGAAGATAGAAAGATGAAGTCGAAACTGGTGAGAGGAGAGACGGATTAGGCTGAGAAGTTTTCATTGCAGAGGGCCAAGATTCCTGCAGCAGACAATTCGGAGAACAGAGAGGCGAGGGAGAGTGAAGCAAGGGGGGGAAGGACAAATGGAGAGATCAGCAAGTCTTTTCTCCAGATGGAGCTTCAAGCACAAAAGTGAGGAGAGAAATAGAAAGCGAAGCTCTTCTCTGCAATGAAAGAACTCTTAAAAGCTGACCTCGACTTTGGAGGGAATTGAGAAGAGTACTGGAGGAGGAAGAGGAAGAGTGGAAAGGAGGAGGGGAGCGGGATGGAGCAGAAACTCCCCGATGCAGCGGCCCAACATGTACAGCAGATGCTGTACTTTGGGAAGAAGAGAATTGAGAGACAGAGAGGGCAGAGGGGGAGGATGGGAATTCAACTCTTCATGTCTTCACTGGAAAGAGCAGCAGATGGAGGGAGACGATGAAGAGAGAGACGTGGAGAGGTTGTAGTCTGAGAGGAGGAAATGGAGAGGATGGAGGAAGAAAAAACAGAGAGAAGGAGACAGAGAGGAGTTGTAAACAAAGAGTTTTCCAAGAGGAGATGCAGATGAATAAATGATGGAAAAGAGACGGAAAAGTAACATTTAACTTTTATCTAATATCTTTATTTAATGTAGAAAAGCTCTAAAGTGCCACAATAACTCTTTAAAATATTTCACAGTCTTTGTGCATTTTTTTGTCATTAAAGAGTCCCACAGCAGTTTCTCCAGTATAAACCTGCAATAGAGTGGATGATACTCTAATGCCTGCATTCATGCAAAGGTTAAAACTGCCTAGGCACCTGTGTTAACTTTGGCATCTATTTTTAATTTAGTCTCAGTTTTAGTCTTTACATTAAAATTTATTTTAGCTTAAGTCACATTTAAGTCATTTTCACATTTGAATATTGGGGTTTAGTTTTAGTAAACAACATCTCAAAGGTGTTTAATTTCAGGTTTAGTTTATCAATATTCTTATATCCTTTTCTTAACTGTCAGTCACAATGTTCATTTTCTTTAAACCATTATAGCAAGTCAGATTATAAAATACATATGATTAGACCATCAGAACCTCAACAAAGATCATATGCATAGTGGTGGACTCTCTATGTTTGAAGGTTTGGGGTGAATAATATAAAGGGCCCCTGCTGTTTGTGGTGGGGCCCAAAAAAATTATAATATTGTTGTAATAAAGTAAGAGAAACTGAGAAACTTAGGGCACTGTATCATTTTCTCTACTGTCAGATGTGTCATATAGGGCACTTTGTCAAATGTTCAGTTACAGGGCACCAAAGATGGTAGTTTGTAAAGTTTCATCCTTTAAGAGGGCCCCAAAGTAAGCAAAAAGTCATGTTTTTCCACTTATAGGGCACCAAAGAGGGCAATTTGTAAAGTTTGATTCATTTAGCACCATAGAGTAACCTTTCGTGTCAGAGGGATGTATTTCACACATCCATCTGGAAAACCACTCATAGACAGCGTTTGGGAAAGGGCAGATCCTTTGAAAAGAAACTTGGAGGGTGATTGGATGAATGTTCTGTCCGTCACATCTTTACGGGCCAATCAGAGCAACCAAACACGTGATGCCGTCGCCCCAAACCGCGATGCACTACTACCGAGAAGTAAACTCCATAGAGAACTGCATAACATTAACCATGGCGACTGTAGACATGTCAGTACACAACTTTTGTTGTTTTTGAAAAGAAAACATCTCACTGCTGTTCTTTGTTCTCCTTTTGACGAAGAAATGTCATCAAGTTCTGATAAAACTGACATTTTAGCAGCATCCACGCTAATCTCTCCTGCCATAACTGCACTGGTCTCTTGTCACTGCTTGCTTACTTCACGGCTCCGCCGCGCCTGGAAGTACTGGCCCTTATTGCTGATTGGTCCTGCCCCTTTCTAACTGGGCCCAAACGGTTCAGAGATGGATTTGCTGGTTGGAAACACGGAAATGGCCAATCCATCTGCTTTGCAAGGTTAACCATAGAGGGCAATAAATCAAATTTGGTTCACTTACAGGGCACCAAAGAGGATAATTTGTCATTTTATCTACCATTAATCCAACAGTCTTTTATTTCATGGTGATTTTTCAAACATTGCATCAGGATGACCATCAGTGTAGAAAATGTCTTAAAGTTCAACACTAGCATTTTATGATTGCTTAAGTGTCCTTAAAGAAATTTAAACTATTATTGCCCACATTTTTAATCACCAAATCTATTTTCAGCTAGTCTTGCCTTACTGATGGGAACAAGCTAGTGGACTAACAACTTTTACAGTTTTAGTCGATGAAATCAACACTGATATGCACAAAACTACACACGCAAAGATAAGCCATATAAAAGCACAGTCTGCACATAGGCATGTACCGAGTCTCATTATTGCCACCCATTTGGTCCCTGAAGGAGACTCTTGAGGCTCATTGATGGTGAAAAACCTAACTTTCAGTCAAACTATAAAAAGGCAAGGAGGTAGAGCTAAGGCAGCCACACCAGGTAGATATGTCAGGAAAAGTCAACCATGCAACTTAATCATTATAACTCTCAAGCCAAGCACAGACAAAAGATTCACAATGCTTTCAGACGGTTTTAGGAAGATTAAGGGGACCGTTTCAGCTGTATGAACTGAGCCATGGCAGCTCAAATCAGGGTGGTTGATGGAGTTGCAAGCATTTCAGTTTGTTCCCAACAGTTAGTTTAGGACGTAAAGCACGTCAACAGCCTATCAGCACCTCAGAGCCCAGAGAGCTCAAGACTCTGGTGCAGATTCCCTGATTGCCATTCTTTCAAAGTGGTGCAAATCAGCATGCTCTGTTTTATCCAGCCCCCATGTCATTCCGGGCTCCTCCAAGGGGCCATCCCCTCACTTTGGTAATCACTGGGCTACATTAATATGTTTATTAACAGTTATGGCTCACCTTTCACCAAGAGGAAGCATCATCATCATCATCATCATCATCATCATCATCATCACCATCAGCAATTTCCCTGGAGAGGAACAGTCCCAGTGGTTACTGTTTGCCATCCTTATTAGAGGAGAGCTCAAACCGTTCTGAGCATATCCCAGAGACACTGACAAAAGATGGGATATCACTGGCCTCCAGCTCATGGCATAAATTGGAATAAGCCCCCTAGGTATTCTGCTGAAGCACCCACAGACAGCTCCAAAGTCTGGATCCCCTCATTTTTTTTCATCTTTTTACTTTTTTGACAAAAGCAGAACCCCAACCATACCAATTAGCTCACTATCACTGTCTGCATTCGTATCGTACTTTACAAGTTAAAGACAGCTACAAGACAGGCGTGCACTGAAAGTGCAAACTGAAGCATAGAGAGTTGTCACTGTAGAAACAATATATAGCCCTCTTCACTTGCAGCGGTGTGAACATTATAAAACACTTGTGAATTTAAAAACTCATTTTGATGCACATCTTTGGTCCGACAGCCTCCACTCCTCTTGAGGCTTTCCACAACATTTTGGAATGTTTCCATGGGAATTTGTGCCCATTCATTGTGCAGAGCATTTGTGAGATTAGGCACTGAAGTTGGACCAGAAGGCCTGGTTTGCATTTTCTGTTCCAGTTCATCCCCAATGTGTTTGATGAGGTTTAGGTCAGAGTTCTATGCAGGCTAATAAAGTTCTTCCACACTGAACTCATCTAACCAGTCCTTGCTTTGAGCACCTGGCCTTCCCAGAACAGTTGCCACAAAGTTGGAAGAACAGCATTGTCTGAAATGTGTTGGTATGCTGAAACATTAAGATAAGCCTGTGATGATGTTAAGGGGCCTTGCCCAAACCCTGAAAAACAGACCAATCCTGTTATCTCTCCTCCACGAGGAAGGTTCTCCCAGCATCTGCCAGACCCAGAGTCATGAATCTGACGCATGATCACAGATCACATTTCCGCTGCTCACCAGTTTTATACCACTCCATCCAATGCTCGACATTGGAGCGCACAGTTTTTCTGCTTGTATTAACGCTAGTGGAAGTTCAGAATTCTTCAGGCATAGAATCAGCAGAGCATTGGTGACTTTTAACCACCATGCTCCTTAGCAAAGAAAGAGTAAACTTGTGGATCAATGTAAGTTAATTGAGGAACACTCTTGTCGTACATTTAATAGTTTTATTGTGATAAAGGATATACAGGTGTACTTGGAGGAGAGGGCTCTGCTTAAGGTGCATGGCTAGAAACCCCCATATGGATAGATACATTTCTGATTATTCAAAAGCAATTAATCCACAGTAGCATGAATCTGAATATGAGGGTGCAACATAACCTTGCAAAGCAGATGGATTCACCCGTGTCCGTCTTTCTCACTGGCAAATCCATCTTGCAAAGCTCCAATCTGAACCGTTTGGGGCTGATTAGAAAGTGGCGGAGTTGTGAAGTAAGCAAGTAGCAACAAGAGGCCAGTGCTATTATGGCAGAAGAGATTAGCATGGATGCTGATAAAGCGTGACTGTTATCAGAGCTTACTCGTCGGTAGGGGCACCTCGGTTTGGGGCTACGATGTCATTTCTTTTGTTGCTCTGATTGGTCCATACAGATGTGACTGACAGAACGTTCATCCAATCACCCTCCGAGTTTTTTTTTCAAAGGCTCTGCCCTTTCCCTAACGCCATCTATGGAAGGTTTTCCAGATGGATGTGTGAAACAAATCCATCTAGCGTGTCAGGTTAGGTGCAACAAGCTTTATGCTATAAATGAGGAGGCTGGGGTGGAGGAGGTTCATCTTTGCCAGCAGCTGCACTATTATGGTGCATCAGCATTAATGCAAGCAGGGAATAATGAGATGTATGCCATGTTTAAATACACCGCTGTGCTGAGCAAAAGAGCTGTGGTTGGCTGTGGGAGCTGGGAGATGCTAATTAATGAAAATGTATAAAAAATGCTTAAAACATTAAAAGCTCACTCACTGCGCAATCACTGATGTTTTGAGCACTTTTGAGGCAGTGCAATGTGGTAGAAACTCAAGGCTGATACTTAATTAGCTCAGGGAACATGTTCACAAACATCTTATTCACTCATCCAGGGACAACATGAGCTTTCACAACGAAAGCTCGTGTTTAGTCCCCTTTTTGCTCCATTTTGGTCATCACCAGTCTTCAGCATCAGCATAATCAAACTACATTTTCATTTGTTTACCTCTAACTTTGCTGGCTATTTTAGACTGGACAGATACAATCATTTATGCTCCAACTAATACAAGTTGAAAGTAAGTAGAGATAGCGAGTGTGCCAGGACACTACAACAATGAGCTGAAAGGGACTATAACACTCAATAGAGCTAAGTAGAGTCGGTGTAAACCTCTGCCAAGCAGGTTTTGTTTGCTGTGCTTGTTTCTTTGTCTTTCCTCAGGACGAGAAAATGCTACTGGCAGCGTTCACAAGAAACTTGGTGAAAGAGTTTAGCATGGGCTGAGAAACAACTCTTTTAATTAGGTGGCGGATCTGAGTCACAAACAAGCAATTATACAACGTCTGGCTCCAGAACAAGCAACACTGTTGACCGAATTCTTATAGGTTTGAGGATATATCCAGACAAATACGGCTGTTAGCAGAATTACATATCACAAAGATGGTTTTCAGTCTGTTGGCTGGATACAAGGTTTCTTCCTGTTATTTACAAAAGCACATTGAACATTATTGTTATTGGAACAGTTTCAGAGTTGCTATAGACGGCCTTTATTTTGTTTAAGTTGACATGGAGCTTTGCCACTTTTCGACTTTACTGCTCAAAAAAATTGTAACTTTTCTGTTGTCCAGCCTCGAGGAGGAAGGCAAACGAATGACCGACAGATAACAAATGGATGTTTGGATCTTAAAAAAGTCAAGCCAGACGAAAAACTGCTGCAAATTCCTCAATTCTCCACTTTGTAATGATAGATCGTGATGGCGCTGCAAGTCATCTACGCAGCTGGCCCAAAGAGCAGAGCTCAGACAGAGAGCTTCAGAGCTGAGACAGCAAGAGGTGGAGGGATGAGAGCAGGGAGAAAATGAAGGATATACTAGAAGACGAATGGAAAGGGAAAGAAATAAGCGAGCTGATTGAAGTGAGTAGATAGGAAAGAAGAGAAATATGGACTCCTCACCAACACGCTCCAGCTCTGCACAGCATGCAGCGAGCTTTGAAGGGTTCAGACTTGACGAAAACGGATGGGTGGAGGGAGCGGGGGGTGGGGTGGGGGGCAAGGGATGGACGAACCGCATGATGAAAGATAGAAGTAGACTAAGAAAATGATGAGTGACAACTCCTAGCAGTGAAGGCTGCCATGCTGCAGAGCAGAAACTGTGCTCAAGGCAAGATCAGAGATGGTAAATTCAGAGGAGAGAGAGACAAGGGAGAGGGGGATAACCATGGTTGGTTTGTCACACCAACCCTAGAACACATGGAGAAGGCAACAAAAAAACACAAACACTGAGAATTCACTTATCAAGTCGCAGAAATTTAGGCAAACAAGTGGAAAAAACAGTAAAACAGAAAGTGACATTGCCGAACTAAGAAATTACTTCTTAGTCTTTGATGATTCTCCAATCTCAGAGTTTTGCCAAAAAAGATTTTCAGATTCTTTTTTATACTCCAACAATGACACAGAGGAATTACTCATGGAGCAATTTGGTTACACAAGATAAGTCCTCCAGCTAAAATTAACCAGGATGTTTTATACAGAGGCAGATGGAGATGCTCGTCTCACCGGATAATTGTGAAATTGCAAATCCCTGGCAAAAATATTCCCAAAAAAACAAACAAGGTAAGTCTGGGATAGGCAGAGATAAATGTGCAGATCTGGATGATGTTGAAGTCCAAAATAGTCCAAACCTTCAGTTAGGACCTGTGTCCAGCAGTGCTGTTTTTGGAAGGGCAGTTCTCACTGCTGTTTACTGATGTTTGCTTATCTGGACTACTGCTTTCCATAGCACGTGTTGCACACTTGGATGAAACAAAGACTTCCAAGCATGCATGGGTTTGTTGAATAAACGTATACTTCAGTAAATAAAAAAACACACATCCGCTTAGCGTGGCATCATACCAGCGAGCATCTCGCTTTACTGAACAACATGTGAACTTCAAAGGAGAAGGGTGTATCTGCAGGCTTGCCAGCAGCAGAGTCAGGACCACAGATTCAGGACCGCAGATTCAGGACAGCAGATTCAAGACTGTAGATTCAGGACTGCAGATTCAGGACCTTAGATCTAGGACTCTGCATGTGCACATGCACGTTGTTTATGGCCATTCTTTTAAATACAGATAGCTCATGACAGCAGTGAGCGACAATCAGAGCGTAGTACTTAATAAGTTAACCCTTTGGGGTCCCTCCAGAAAAACTCACACTTAGGACCCTTGGGACCTGAACAGTTCCCTGCAAAAAAAGTGCTAAACAATCATACAACTTAATTTAAACCTAACTTAAATCTTTTAATCAGTCAGTCCTAGTCAGAACCATAGTTTTCATTCATTTTCTTCATGTATTTAACAGTTTTATGTTATTTTTGTCATAATAGCACCTCCTAGTTTAACAAGAAAAATGCAAAATATAAATTATGAAATTATGAATTGCAGAGTGGAATGTTTGGGGTGAAGTTTTAAGAGCCTTGTAGATGTCAATAAATTATAACAACACTGACTTTGTTGCATTATTATTATTATTATTTTTTTATCAGTACAGGTCTGTACCAAAAACTCACAGTAAAGACCTTTAAAACCCAAACGGGTCCCTGCAGAAAAATGCTAAAAATCAAATGAATTAACTATGTTTTCCATTTTCAAAGTTTGAATCTTTTAAACAGCTTCAGTCCTAATCAGAACTATGAAAATTTTATTTATGTTTTAGAATACTTAACAAATAATATTTAAAATTTTAAAATTTAAAGACCCAAAGACCCAGGGCCCCCAAAGGGCTAAGTATGCTCACGTCCTTCAGAATGAGATTTTTCCTTAAAAAAAAAAAAAAAAAAAAATAGATCAAACACTTACCGATTTAAAATTAAGCTAAAACAAGTAAAATTAAATAACAAAGGAATTTGAGAGTCTGTACCCAAATAGAATATTATCTAGCCTGTATACTCAGGAAGTAGTCGTAATGTAAAAAATACAACTTACACTACTAAACATCCATAAAACAGTTATGTAAAATAAAGGGGAAACACAAATAACATTAAAAGAAGTTCTTTAAGTGAACTGTGTAAAATCGAGTGACACAACACAGGTCCTAGATCTACGGTCCTAAATATGCGGTCCATAAACTGCTGCATCTTGTTTAATTGTAGTGCACCTCCACTTCATTGGGTGGCACTGTTGTGAAAAACACAAGGCCTAGCGCTATGCTCCTAAAACTGCAGCCTGCAAACATGCAGATATGTACTGTTGCTCACATGCTGCAGATAAATATCCATATCTGCACCACTCACACTCTGAAAATATTCTGAACAGTATTCTGAATGCTGAAAGCTAACTTTTGTAACCTAACAGCAGTAATCACCATAAAAAATGCCCTAAATTTGAAGTTGTGAGTGATGTAAGTGGAAGAAAGTCACATGGAGACGGGACCTAATGGAAGCTGGGAAGTGGGCAGATTCAGGATGTTGCACTGTGCAGTCATCCATCCAGTCATACAAATAAGGTCACTTTAAGACCTAAAATCTCAAGATGGCGGCAAAAATGCTGAAAACAAGGCATTGAAAGAGGGATCAAGTACTTGGATGTTTCCCTCACTAACTACTTTATTTTGCATTCTTCCAGGTATTGTTGATAGATTTAAAACAACTTGTAGGGAAACCATCATGGAAGAGAAAGCAGAGTTATCATGAGAGTAAGCTCTGATTGAGTATAATGGAGGTTTGGAGTCAGCGCTGTAGACGTTACATTAAGAGAGAAGAGAAATGATCATGTTAAAGTGATGCATGGTTCATACAGCAGAAAGAGACCTTGAATTTAAATGATAAAACAGTTCTCATCCACTAATAAAGTAAAAAAAAAATAATGAAATCCAAAGGCAGAGCCGTGATGTATGAAATGTTGATGTTGGTGTTGCATAACCACAGGGTCACATCCATTTGATCCAATCCTCTGTGGTAGATATGGAGCCTGGGCCGGCTTCTATCATTTTTATTAGCCAAGGAGAGCTATAGATATCAGTTTAATTTGACCCTGTGATTCAAATCGAGAGAGAGAGGCACAGGAAACAACGTGTGGGCACATTTAAAGCCGGCAGAGGTGAATATAGAGAGCAAACATTTAAAATAGCAAAGTAAAGGAACAAAACTGGAGAAACAAGCCTGGTTCCAGTGGAGCAGAGCTAATGAGAATTCTGCGACTATAACTGTCAAGATAAAGATAAAGCAAAACAGGAAATTAATTGTTAAGGGACATAAAGCCCAGTTGTGTTTATTAAAGCAGATACAATGACTTTTTCTTTTTTTCGTTGAAGCTAATCCTGTCCTGTATTAATCTAAGCGTGAACATTCACAGCAAAGGGAACCTGTCATTCCACTGTGGAAACAAATGATCTGATAGCTGGAGCCAAGACGGGATATTTTAGCACATTTTAAAGCCTTAATTCCAGATAATGTATTTTAAGACCCTTTTAAGGACCTTTGGATACCCTGGAGGGAGAGTGTGGGAGTGGATGGGTGGATGGATCAGGGAGGAAGGAAAAAAAAAAAAAGAGCCAGTGCTGCTAATAGAAGAGATTAGACAGCTAGGAAAGCATGAACACAGATGGGTTCCTGCATTAGGGCTAGACTATCAGGAGAAGAGGACAGAGGAGGCAAGCGAGGATTCAAGACAAAGAGATGGACATGTGGGACGTGGAGGCAGGTGTTGAAACCCAAACACTCAATTCAAGAAGAGAAAACAGGAAGAAAAAAGAGCATTTGATTTGAATGTATATGTGGCTGTTAGAGCTCATGTTCAAAAAAAGAACTTTACATAACCTAAACACCTAAACTAGCTTAATGAAACATGCCAAATAAAGTCAAAGAGAACAAGGATCCTCATTAGCATCTAATTTAGCGTAAATACCACTGTATAAGACACACTTTTCAGATCTATTTATGTATCTAACAACTACTTAAAGGGGACATTTTTTGCAAAATCCCTTCTTCAGGCTTCTCTAACAAAAATATGTGTCCCTGGGCTGTCATTCCCCTCATGATGTCATGTGGGGTCAGGGGCGGAGTCAGACAGCTCAATAACATTTAAAGCCACAGACACAGAAACAGCTCGTTCTGAGCAGGGCTGGAACAGAGGGGGTTAGAGACATGCAAAAATCCAATACTGGAGTGTTTATTCAGCAGCAAATGTTTTGGGGACCTCTGAGACCAATATAAACTTGTCTTAAAAGGGTAAAATATGTCCCGTTTAAGCAGGAACAATAAAAGCAGAGACATATACCATCTGTACTGCAGGAGCTGCTACCACTGTTACGTCTTGCTTGTCACATGACTCTCTCGTTCATTGTGTATTGCAGGCAGCTGCTTTGCTGCCCCCTGCACTGGATTGCATAATGATGCAGATTAGTGATGCCACTATGGACCAGCTGTTTTCCTTCATTTGGTCATAATCCTGCATTTAAAGAAAACAGAGGTGCACAGATAAGAAAATAGACTCCTGGAGCTGGTTTAATTAAACAATCTCCCTAAACTGAAGACCAAAAGTGATCAAAGTAGTCTGGTTTACGCTGGGTCAGACTGCATGAATTTAGTCAGGCCTCCGTATGATTGTCGGAAATGACAAATGCTCATGTAATGTGACTTTCTCAGTGTTGGATAGCATTGAATTTAAAAGTAACTCCTTAGATAATGTGTTAGCTAACTAATGCATTAGAGCAGTGATTCTGACGTGGTGGGGTGTGGAACAGTTTTCAGTGGGTTGAGACTTGGTGATTGTAAAGAAAAGGCAGCAGTCCTAAAAGTCCTTAGTGAACATGCATTGATTTACTGTGAAATTTGGTCAATTTAAATGTGTGATCAATATTTTTAAAAAATTATCTCTTTTTCTTGTAATGGAAATCCTACTTTTCCCATGATAATGAAGTAAATTCTCAAGATCTCTTGAGACTTTGTGAAAATAAACATGTAATGATGGGGAAAGCAGGTATGAATCTAGTCAGTTTTGTCCCTTCTCTGTTTCATATCATGCATTTTGGTCCAATGATGCTCCAAACTGCAACTTGTTCTTTAAATGTGACAAACTTTGTGAGTTAGTTCAGGCAGTAATTTCGAGCCCAACGATTCACACCTCACATCTATCTAATCAAATCACATGACTCCCATCCTCCTAATTCAGTGGCCCGTTTAAGAGGTCTCTTCCGCCGCTTAATCGCCTGCTGCCTGGTTCAGCACTGTGCTCTAGCTTCAACCCACCTCCACCCCAGCATCCACCTGTAGGCTCTGATGGGGGGGTTAAGATGTTCTCTCATCACTCCCACTCCTCAATTCTGCTTGTAAGATATCGGTTAGGAGTTCCTAATGTCTGTGGGTTGAGAATTGAAGGACCCTTAAAGTTTAAAACATAAAGCCCTGTCGGAACACCAGATCGACTAAATATATTTCACAAACATCTGGGAGAGCTCCCATAGAAATGGTTTGGGAAGGGCAGGACTTCTCAGAAAAACTACAGCTGGTTGGAAGAACGTTCTGTCTGTCACATTCATTACGGGATATCAAATTGTGTTGTGCACATGCGCTACTCTCATGCGGGCCACGGCTGACCTAATGGCAGAGCTTCATGTAAAATTGATGCCAAAGCTGCTCGGGAAAAAAAACAACTTCTGTGCCATGACCAGCTTTTGGTATGATTCTTTGCACTTGTTTTAGAAATAAATGTAGTCCAGTTCTGATTATACTGCTGCTTTCCTACAGCTACATCCAAGCTAACTGCTAGCGCAGCAGCAGCCTCAGGACACGCCGAAAAAATTGTAACCGTAACGATTGCATACCCATGCCGAAACAGAGCAGGAGAAGAGCAAAACATCTTTTCTGTCACAGAAAGCTTTCAGTGTTCCTCTCTGCGTGTGTTTTGATTAAACAGACGTTGTCCACCTCTGACCGAAGTGCCGCTGTGGCTAATTCTGAGCTAATCACTGCACTAGCAGCCATTGTATACAAGCATTCACACAAGAAGTAACCCTTTCCCCGTAACTATCACATAGTAATGCTGAAGCAGGCTGGCAGAAGAGTGAAAACACCTTTTACAATATGAAAAACTTTTAGGGTTGTTTTTATTCCTTTATTCATACAGAAACGAGGTCCAGTACTAGTAAAACAGAGGCAGTGCTAAAGCCATATCTGAGATAATCATTGCAGTGGAGGCAGCCATTACCAACAGCTTTCTGTACAGCGAAACCCCGCCCATAGCACAACTCTGTATGTACGGCTCTGAAAGTGGAAGCCAAAAATCAAAGCTCTTTAACCACTCATTCACATCTCTCATATCACATCCCATTGCAGCCTGTTGCCACTGTCGGGTAGTTACTTGAAAAAGTAATCCATTACTGGTTACTAAGAAAAGGTAATGATATACATTACTTTTGCATTACCCCTTATAACCTGAGATCTTGTGCAACTTTATTGCAGATGAAAAATATAATTCTTACCTTACCTTACCCTGATCATTTGGCTTCAAATCCTGGCAGCAGTTGTCCGTCCATCTTAATACACAACCTGTGAGCACAGCTGATGTTGCATCTTCATGCTTACTGCTAACTGCATTGATCAGAGATATTATAATTATTTCTGTTTTAAGGGTTTTTGCTTCCTCTGATTGAGTCTGAGACCACTCAGATATTTTCCCATGAGCCAATGCTGTGCAGACAGGCAGCTGTCAATCAAAAAAGTAATTTGTCACACCAATGCAGTCTGGAGAAATGGCCTTAACATCAAATTAGCTTGTCTTTGAGCGGGGTTAACTAATCATTCTGAGTGTTTCCTCTCACTCTGATCTGTGTGGATGCCTAATGAGACTCCCAGCTTTGATTTCATACATGCATCTCTACTATTTCACACCACATTTCCATATGTTCACAGACAGTCTGAGTGCTTCCTGAGTCTCGACAGCTCCAGTGTGAGTCACTATAAGTCTTAAAAATAGCCTCCACTCACTGTGCTAACACTCCACTTGACATCAGGGTTTGGTCACCTGAACTAAAGGCTCCGGGGCGAGCTATAGACGGCACAAGCAGTGGAATAATTGGGAAACGGCAGACGAAGCTGGGTGACTTGTGTATAGTGTCAGGAGAAGAGATAAAGCCATGAGCATGGTGAAGACAGTTCTCATGCTTTATTCTTGGTGATGAGACTCTGACCTCTGGGGGGACGCTCCGGGGTGCCTTTGGTAGACTTGCTTATTTTCTCCATTAGTCATTTTGTCTTTGAGGTGTCAGGATATAGTGAAAAATATCCATCACAGCCTCCTATAGCACACTGAGTTATTTTCCCCTTGTTTTAGTCAACTGAAGAGGCAAAGAAATCCAGCTTTACTATGAGACAAAACTGAGAAAAGCAGAGAAAATGGACACTTTAGGAGGCAAAATAAGAAAAATTATTATGAATTTCTGCCTCAAAGTACATCTAATGCAGAAATCTCCACTGATTTAGCCATCATTTTACTTAACTGTTATTTTACACTCATGCTGTTTAAGTTTTATATTCTATTTTATGAAAGCAATCAGCAATTTATTCCCACATTGCTTTTTATTTCTGTATTTGTGTTATATTTTAAATGTCCTTGTGGAGCTAAAACAATATAGCCATTATACATTTTTTTATTTTTCTCATTTTCAGTTTGATGTAAAAGTTTTTGCTTTGCTAATTTAGTTTAATAATGCACAGACTACTGTTTTGACCCACAGTCATGCAGATGTTATTTGATCAATTCTTAAAATATGAGTAGGAGATATACAGAATAAAAACAACAAAAAGAACAGACCAAAACTCAGAAAAAGGAATTTAAACTTACTTACCTAAAGAATTAAAATCCGTGTAATGAAACAAACAAAACAGTGGTGGGTAATAATTCAGGACAAGAGTGTTTTTTTTACTTTCAACCCACAAAATTTGCACGGATTATCTTTGTTGACATTTGTGCAAAATTTGTAGAAAATCTCTCAAGGCATTCTCAAGATGCCTTGACCTTTGGCCTGTGACTGTCATCATCTCAATAGTTCATCTTGAGTCAGAGCGAATGTCGGCAGAAAGTTTGGAGAATGTCTCTGAAAGAGTCTTTGAAATGAACACTTTGCCTAACAAACTTCACTTATGGCCTTTCACTGCCAAAATCTTCACTCTTTGGTCAGGGTGGACATTGGGCATATTTTGAAGATGATCCCTTAAGTACTTTTGGACTTGTTTCATCACAAGCGAGGAGTAGAGAGGACATCTAACGGCCTTGACCTTTGGTTAATGACCCCTTAAATCGGAACAGTTTATCCTTAAGTCAGAGTGGACATTTATGCAAAGTTTCAAAGACTTCTCTCAAAGCTATCGTGAGATGTCATGTGCACAAACAAGGTGGCCTCCAAAGTGTAATCAGTCTATTCTAGACTCAGAGTGGACATTTGGAGAAATTTACTGAAAGTGTTCTTGAGATACCATGTTCAGTGGAAAGGGATAAACATTGGGCTTAATGACTTTAACCTTGGTTAAAGACCTTTAAAATCTTTTAAAAAATGTACCCCATAGTCAGAGTGGACATTCTGCAAAGTTAAAATTCTCTTACAGTGTTCTGAAGATGTCGTGTTTACAAGCAAGGGAAGAACATGAACTGTAAAAATGTTGACTAGTAGCCTATGGCTCCAAAATCCAATCAGCTCATCCTAAGGTCAGAGTAGACATTCATAATAACTTCATGTGAAGTGTTCTTTACCCTTAGAGCTCACATGTTACGCATTCATGCTGCAGGCACACCCTTTGTAAATTTCTTGGTAACTTTTAAACCACAAGTCATAGACACTAACTTCTTTGTTCCCGTGAAAGCTCTCTGTTGTGTCTTTCTAATTATGTCCTCCATTTTCTGGATAGACTGGAACTTGGCTGACTTTCTGGGGTCTCTGAGGATGGCATTGTCATATACAACAAGAAGTGATATAGCTTGTAAAATAGGGAATAACTTTTGAACCATAGGTCATAGGCACTTACTCTTTTTTCCTCTGAAAGCTGACCATTTTGCTGTGGACATTGGACATGTTTTTATGACCCCTTAAGTACATCTGGGCTTGTTTCATTACAAGCAATGAGTAAAGATGGCACCTAACAGCCTTGACCTTTGGTTAATGACCCCGCTAATTTGAGCAGTTCATCCTTGAGTCAGAGTAGGTTTTTATCCAAACTCTCAAGAAATTCCCAAAAAGCATTTTCGAGTGGCTGGCCTTTACAACAGTAGATGAAGATGAGGCCTAATGACCTTGTCCTTTGGTTAATTACCTCTTAAATGAATCAGTGTACCCTGCAGTCGAAGTGAACATGGGTGCAAAGTTTCAAGAAAATCCCTTAAGCTTTTTTGAGATATCACATTAATTGGCAAGGGATGAACATGAGGCCAGATTATCTTGACTTTTGACCTTTGAAACCTGAAATCTAATCCGTTCATCAGGGTGAATGTTTGCCCAGAGTTTGAAGAAATCCCTAAAAAGCATATTCAAGGTGCTTTTTTTTTTATATCTGCTGGATAGACATGAGGCCTGATGACCTTGACCTTTGCTAATGACCTCTAAAATCTAATCAGTTCATCTTTGAGTCAGAGTGGATGTTTGTGTAAAGTTTAAAGAGAATCCCTCATACCATTGTATAGATATCCTTTCACAAGAATGGCCAGTATCTACAGACAACTGGAACACATAACGTCTGCAGACTGGCATAAAATCAATAGTGAACACAGTAAAACTCCCAAGTGATGGAAATAAACACTCAGTAAATCAAATCATAGCACACAAATATGAATTAAAACTCAAAAATATAGAATAAAAACGCATAATAATGAAACAAAAACAAAGAAATAGGATGAAAACTTCTAAAATAAGAGAAAAAAACGTAAAACTGAGCAATAAAAATGCATGCAAAAGGCTTTACAAGTGGCAAATAAAGCTGTTTGTATGCTGATGGTGTGTACATTTATATACATATTGGAAATAATACAACCAGGGCAGGGGAGAGCAGTGATGCTGTTAAATGAGTTTAAACTCTCACATCAATGCAATCTCAAATCAATCAATACAACAGCACAAAGACTAAAATACAAACACCACTGACACATAAAAATAATGATTTCCTTTATTATGAAGGGACTAAGAAGAATGACTTAGACGCTTCCTGTTTACAACTTTAATTAATGATTTTTAATTAATGATTAACTTTCAGTCTGAGAAATAAGCATGAATGAAGATGCTTGTTTTAATAGCTCGCTCTTGATTGAAAATAAAATCTTGGGAGACACATGGGGCCGTGTCTTTTATTATTCAGACAGTAAACCAAGGTTATAAAGTTCAGAAAGCAAATGTTTCTGCCCACGTCAACAGCTTCTTTTAACACACTTCTAGTCCAATTTGAAAGCACATCATGTCTCCAGCTGTGTCCCAGCTCCTTATTCCTCTTCCTATATGTACAAGGACCATGTCATACACTCTTCAAGCTGTTCTCTATCCATAAAATTTCATGAGAGTAGCAGGCAGACATGGCTTACACACTAAATATGTCCCCTCATAGGCTTATTTTACAGTGTGCTTACAATAAATATAGACATACAGCAAATACTCACAATTTGAGGTTTGCAAACCCATTTCCTCCCAGAAAAAAAATCAGTATTTGCTTTCAGTCTGGCTGTAATTTTATTTATTTGTCATGTGCGGTTTCCTTCCTTTCCATAAAAGCATATCAGCCGACATCAGACAGCCGATCTGCCTCATTTTAACAAGGTAATGGCTCTCTGGTGATTTGCAAAGCATGGTGGACGAGGAAGCTCATGCCTAGTGGGAGGATATTGAGTAGGCGGACTTTAACTGTGGTGAAAATGACTGTTACTTGTAAATGATTTTATTTTAAAAGACACCAAGCACAGTGTTCAGGAGTCTTGAGTGAAACAAGGACAAAAACTACGGTGAAATTGATGGTTTGATTTGCTCTCAGAGGACGAGACAAACTGACAACGACTGCTCAAAGCGCTCGCTGAGACGGTACTCCAGATGCACGGCGTGAATTGTTTTTTGACATTTTCTGAAAAACTATTGATCCGCATCCCATCAGTCAAAGTTTTCTCAGTGTCTAGGAGGGCTCTCTTGAGAATGTATTAACAACAACCATCACAGGACTGAACGACTCCAGGAGACGCCTCTGAAACGGAGCACTTAAAAGAAGCCTTTTTCTGCATTTACTGTTTGTATCAGTCTCTCTATAGTTCTCTGTGTGCCCCTAAAATAATCATTTGTCATCAAAGAGAAGAAAGAGGCAGGAACACAGAGATTTCAAAGTTAGGAAAAAAACACATCATCTCGCAGGTTAATGAAGTAAATATATGAGGAAAAAGCTTCTGAAAGTATCCTTTAGTCTCCAACCTAAAACAACAAAATACAATCAATACAGCAGACAGAAAGCAGACCTGCACTCACTCATCAAGCTACATCAGAATAATTAGAACAGCTTTCCAACATAATTAATCCACAGAGAAGGTGCAAACAATCATGTTTCAGATATAATCTTACTTTTAATATGCAATTATCCATCATAAACAAATGTTTATACAAAGGTACAATATGAATGATTTTTGCATCTCAGTCTCCACTTTAATTGATAAAAGTACTGATATCCTTTGTTGAATATACAGTACTGGACGGTACTTTTAGGGCATGTTTGGCACAGAAACTGAGGCTTAAGTAAGGGGAGTTATGGCGAGTAAGCTGCCTGAGGGCTCCATCACGTGGGAAGGGGGATTGACACAACCCCGGTTGTGATCTGGATTGTCACCAGGGTTATACGAAAATACTCTGCTTAAAAAGTCTGCACCTTTAGGGCAGAGTAAGGCGGGGATGTGGCAAAGAAGCTCAGCCTAGGGCGGTGGTTCCCAAAGTGGGGGTTGCAACAGACTGAACGTAGGTCATGGGATGTTTTCCAAAGAAAAAAACAAACAAACAAATAAACAAACAAACAAAAAAACAGAGAAATTTAACATGATTTAAAGTGATAAATGCTATCCATCATTATAAAAAAAATATAAAAAAGTTCAATGAAAGAAAAAGAAGTGAGGACCCTGCCTACTCTGATGTCAAAACTACATGTACATAGATATTTTTAAAAATCATGATTAGAAACATAATGGGTCAACCTAAAAGATTAAAAAAAAAAATAGAGAATCTGTTCATTTTTTAGCAAAAGTTGATCATTTAAAGTCGTATATTTACAAAAAAACACACTGAACATTGCAGAGTTGAAAAGTTGGATGTTACAAGAAAAACAAAGACATTTCTGTGTTGAAAAAGTCTGAAATGTTAAAAACTAAAAAAGAAATCATTGTTTTAGAATTGTAAAATTTACAAGCATGTAAAGTAAAAACTGCACAAGAAAGCAAACTTAAAACAATGGTTTGATTTTTGACTTTCGGGCTTTTTAAGCTTAAAAATCAAAGTTTTGGTCCATGTGTATTTCCAACCTTTGAAGTCTTTTTTTTTTTTTTTTTTTTTGATAAATTAATGACTTTTTAAACTGGAGAACTCAAGTGTTTTCTTGTAAACAAACAGATCCTCTTTATGTTTTTTTTTTTTTTTTCTGGAGTGTCCCTAATACAACACCATGATACTGGATGTTATACTGATTGCATAAATCTTTTGTCAAGAACAAGTTTACTTTATGTAGATGTGTTATGTTGGGATTTTGTCAGTGAAAACAACTGAAACTGACGTGCACCTTTGAGTCCAGGAGGGGCTTATCTTTCTCAAATACGAGCAGGGGGTAGGAAGAGAGGTTGGGAACCCCTGGTCAAGTGTATCGCCCTTCCTGGGTCTCTAGTTTAGGGTTGCTACTATGAGAACTATGAGAAAGGGAGAGAAATACTCGCTAAGTCTTTCAGAATAATATCAGATAAACCTTCCCGTTAGGGTTAGGGTCAGGGTCAGGGTAAATGATAAAGTAAAAAAAAAAAAGGAACAGTCTGCTTACAGGAAAGAAGCTCGTCCTTCATGAAACCACTCTAAAGTGGCTAGTGTAGCAACAGCTAGAGCTAATTAAGTTACGTCACCTACGTAAGCTACATAGGTGATGTAGCCGAGTAGCTAACGTAGCCAAAAGAAGTTTTGTTTATGGTAGCATAGGTACGTCAGCTCCGTAACTACATTAACTCTGTAGTTTATGTAGATGATGTAGCTTCAATAGCTTTAACCAAAGCTATGTTTGCTACATCTTCTAAAGATCACATTTTTGTTGCCAAGTTACAAAATTTTTGTTTGTTCGTCCTTGTAGCTGTTTTGTCTGTTTGTAGCTGTTAAACATTGTTTGTAGTAGTTATTTGTCTAAAGGTGGTGTTGAGTTTTCTTGTTGGCTGTCTCTGATTTTTGATGTTTTTTTGTGCTCTTTTGTATTTTTTTTCTGTGTAGATTGTCTATGGTTTATATATTTTTTTGATCTGTTTTTGATTGTCTGTGCGTCTTTGTGGTGCTGTTTGCTTCTTTTTAGTGGGTTTTTCAGCTTTTAGGTGTCTGTTTCTCTCGACGCTGGTGATTCACTTATCTTTCCAGCTATTTAGCTTTTTTTCTAACTTTTCCAATTTTTCATGATCTATTCTTTTGTTTAGTTTGTGTTTTTCTTGCCTTTTAACAATATATATATTTTTTTTTTTGTCTTTTTCCAGTTATTTGTCTCTGTTTGTGTTGTTTTTTGTATCCAGATAGTGTTTATTTCGGACTGTCTCCGGTCTTTGTGAATTTTTGTGCTTCTTCTTGGTGCTTTTTGTGTCTTTGTAGGAGTTTTTGCAGTTTATAATTGTCCGTGTTTCTCTCTATGCTGATGATTCACTTATCTTTCTTGCTATTTTGTGTCTTTTTGCTTCTGTTTTTCCTTTTCTTTTTGTCTCAAAGTAGTATTGAGTTTTCTAGTTGACTGTCCTCCGTCTTTGTTGTTTTTTGTGATTCTTGGTAGCTGTTTGTGTTTATTTGTAGTTATCTGAGTCCTTGTTGCTGCTTTCTGCATCTTTCTGGCTGTTTTGCATCTATTTTGGTCGTTTTGTGTGGCTTTGATACCTCTCTTTCTGTTCTTTTTAGCGTTTTGTCTCCTTGTATTGTTTTTCTCTACGTGTGCTCTGTTTTTGTTTGCCTTTGTGTATTGTTTACATATCTTTGCGATCGTTTTCTTATCTTTGTGATTGTTTCACATCACTCCATGGTTCTTTGTGTCTTTTGTAGCTGTGTTGTGTTGCTTTCCAGTCCGTTGTGCCTCTGTGGTTGCATCAAAAATGTCTTTCTTCTCCTTAAACTAGCCTCCTGTAGAACTGAGGATGGAGCAGATTAGACGCTCCGGTCTTTATAAAAATAAAATAAACAAAAGAGCCGCATACGCTGAAACAAACTCAATCAAATCAAAGCCCTTCAGGACATCAGGAGACATCATGAAGATGGGTGAAAAATATTTCCCACTTCATTTTGCATTAGTCTGATCCTCAGAGTTAAAATATGAGCTGAACTTAATGTGATGCAATGCAGGGAAGCAAAAGCGGCTGAAAGCAGCCGGCTGATAGTGGCAGCCATTATGATAATTGCTTCTTTGACTTCTTTTCACTATAAAGGTGAGGAAGATGAGAAAATAGGCTATTTTTCAGCATTATATCTTCTGCTCTGTCGTGCTTTTTGTACTAATCCTTTCACTCCAGTCGCTGCACCCAGCTGAGCTCTGTCTTCCCTCGCTAATCTAGCTTTAAGGTGGTGTAGTCGGTCAGTGTTATTTGCTAGAAATCCCCAATGGACATTTTTAGATGATGTAAATACTACATGGCAGGATTCCACTGGTATTTAGCTGGAAGCTGATACACTGTTGGGAGCATTTCTCTCTCAAGTTTTGACTGGAACTAATGCCTTCTTGCTTCAATTTGCACAACCTTGGGCAAAGTTTGGTTTATCCTGCTCTGTTTGGATCCCTCCAATGATTCAACATCATTTTGAACTTTGAATGAAAATGCGTAAAGGGCATGAGAGACAAGTGGATAGATTGAGGAAAGTGGATGAAACAGGCAGAGGTGTGTGTTTATCAAGCGTTTCATAGTTGGCGCACTGATCCAGGGATCAATTGGCGCTCTCAGATCAGTGGGGACGGTATGATCAAGGGACGCCCGCGGTCACTGAACCCAGATCAGCTGTCGGAAAGGACGGATAATTAGGGAGCTGGAGAGAATATTCAGAAACAGATGGGAGGATGGTGGCGACATGTGTGGGAAAGAGAGAGAGAAGGAGGGAGAGAGGCGGTCACTTTGGAAGTGAGCGTCAGCTAAACGCTTAAAATGTGGATCGAAATTAGAGAGAGAGAGAGAGAGGGAACACTGTCAGACCCAACAGTTAAGCTGTTGAGTTTTGTCAACTTGGAAAGCTGTTTCAGCTATTAATCTGAGTTGAAAGAAGTTTTAAGTAAATTATACTCAATCACTTTAAATATTTTGCATCATTGCACCCTAATAGTTTGACCATCATCCCTTAGTCTGCAGAGTTTTCCTAGAATGCCTTAGGCTTTGCACTCTAAAAGTAAAGAAATGTGTGTTTTTGTGTTCTGATATTGTCTGTTATGCAGTAATCACTTCTTCTTTTGCACATGCTCCTAGTATTAGATTCACTTTAGTGGTTTGATGCCTTTTGTGCTATGAGTGACGTTACCCACTGAGTGATCCTTTCAGTCATTGTTCTTTCTAGACACTCCAGTTAGTCTAACATGGGTGGAATTAATGTTCAATACATAAAAATGTGAAGGAAAAAATGGTCAGAACTTTAACATTCTGGGATCATTCAAATTTTGCATCTTATTGAATGACTCAGGACAAAAATGTCTAACCTGATGTGCCCAATAGACTGTACATTTTTCCGTAAAACATCCCATACAAAGGGTTTAGGAAGGGCAGGACTTTTCAAGAACAATGTGCAGAAGGTGATTGGACAGACATTCTGTCAGTCACATTCTTTACAGGCCAATCAGAGCGAAAAGACAAAATGAGGTAGTAGACATGAGCAGTTCTGGTAAGTAACGTGAGCTCTGCAGGCCAGGCTGGCTGTTTGAATGATGGAGCTTGTTGGTTGGTTAAACTCATGCCAAGGCTTGACAGGGTATGTGCAATAACATCTCAGGCTGTCAGTGTGGTTCTTTGCCCCTCTCTATAAGAAGATGCTGTCATGGTCTAATAAAAACCGCTACAATCGAGCTAATTGCTCCACCAGCAATTGCTCCATATAAATATGGGCTTACAGTACAGCTAAAACCCATCGTAACGATCCCAAACTCATGTCCAAGCAGGCTGAGAGAAGAGTGAAAACATTCTCTACATCATGAAAAACTCTTATTTTGGTTTGATAAATAAATATATCTGAGCTACACCAGACATTTTTTTCACCTGCTTTAAGTGAGACTAAACCCCGCCCTTTACCACGGCCTCATTCTCCTCAAGTGATGCTGATTGGTTCTCAGACCTGGCCCAACAGAATCAGATTGGATCTGTGCAGAGTTCTTGGTTTTGCATACTTCATCTGAGACAGCAACAACAAACTAGCCTAGCTCCTCTTTGCTTGTCCTTCTTAAAGGGGCAATGCACACTGAAAGTGGCTAATGCCACTACTATTTACCATTACCATTTTCTGTATGCAATCAAGCTTCAAAAATACAGAAATATCCCTTTAACATGCCATTGGGTGTTGCATCTCAATAGAATTTAAAGTGTAGGAAAGTTTCCTCAGCTTAATTGACATTAAAAAAGTCACTGTAACATAAATGTACAAGTAAATCCATCATCCTCAACTTCTAAAGCCACTTAACAAGCGCTACTTCTTTAGCTAGTATTCACATTTTAAGAGGATCCGTTTCCTCTATTTTCAAGTTCTATTAACTCTTGAGGTTTTAGAGGGAATGTTGAATCATGAAGTAGGAGAAGAAAGAGAAGAACACAGTGGGAAAGAAGTCAGATTGGATGAAAAATGGACACAGGGGAAAGCAGGGAAGCAGAGGTGAAATGCAGATTCAGGTTGAGCCAAGGGTGGAGATGAAGAGCTGGGAAGGAGATGGAGACCAAAATTTGAAAATATTGGTGTGTAACTGATACGCTTTTTTCATCTGGCTACACAGGTTTTCTCCCCCATCGTGCCAATAAAGCAGGTTTGAATTTAACAGAGTTTTTGGGCAGGGTGGAAACTTAGTTGGAAAGGCATGAGGAGGCAGGAGGCTGATGAAAAAAGGAATATGTATGTGCACTCGCTATGTGTTGCGTGTGAATTCCCCTCTTCCTGATGTTTGAAGTTGAAAGAGCATGAGAGAGATGGAGGGAGGAGGAGGATGTGGTGGAGGTGGAGGAAGACGACGAGTAGGCAAAAATAGCTGCTGTGACCAGATCAACAGTTGGACCTTTGGGGAGTATCGAATCTCGAGTTTGAGCTGCAGACAAGAGCCACTGTCTGGCCAAACACACAAACAAGAAAGAGACGTAGCAGACACAAACAGCGATGCACACGAAGGTTTCTCTGCTGATAAGACGATCTTGTACTCAGTATGTAATCAACACACATAAATGCTCTGCCTTCTCCCCTCAAAGCCCTCTAGACACCACTTAAAAACCCTCGAACTCTTTTACATAGCATTTGCAAAACAGAAGTCGGTGTCTGCAGACTTTCTGCTCTCTGTAAATTCCCATTTTAATCTAATCCTCAGGATTTCTCAACATAGAAACACTCAGGTCTCCTTGACAACACTATAGTGCTACTGGAGACGATGCACGGCCTGGTTCTACTTTAGCCTGAGCAGCATGCATCTGTGGAGCATGAAATGTACTCATGAATGTATATAATTGCCTTTGGTTATTACGAAACAACACAAAATTGATACTTAATGATGCATTTCATTTGTTATTTACTTCACAAGTGGGTACAAAGGCTTGTTTCTTTTGTCTGTTTATCATGCAATGCTTCACTCAGTCTGTGAGGCAGTTAAATGCATCACTCAGAGAGAATCTTTGCTCTGGGGTTAGGAAAAAAAAGCTGTTTCTGAAGTGTGTTAAAGCAACAATATGCACCCTTCTACCTCAAAATACTAGATCTGACGGTAAATTAACATTTAAGAGGGAGAATGGCATCGGTCTTATTTCCACAGAGTGCTCTGGTTGCCTGCTTTCAGCACAATGTAACTCTGGCAGTGGGTCTCATGAAAGGTGTGCATGGCTCCATTACAGAAATAGTTCTACACCAGCCTGCATGCTCCAAAGAAGCCAGTTTCCCCGTAAAGGTACTGTTTGATACAAGGGCTTATGCTACGGCAGCAGATGGAGACGGATGAAGCTAAAAGAGAAAAGGAAAGAGAAACCTAGCATGAAGTCAAACAACAGCTGTGTACAAATTAAGCCTATAAACTCAAAAAAATTATATGGCAATGTATCAACAAATGCTCTGGAATGTGAAATGATACAGATTTCATAGAATCAATATGGCTGCAAATGCTGTGATGGCAGTTTTAAATGCATATCCTCTAGCAAACAGGTGGCTGCATGATGTAGAGCTGCTTCAGATCAAAACAAATTTCTTGTAATATTGATGAGAAAGGCTATTGGCTGCTAGCAAGACGGACAGTAAAGATGCAAGACTATTTTGGGTTTCTTCAAGCACCAGAAAGTCAGGAGTTGGATCTGAGTTGTGCAATATGAAAGCTGTGCAACAACGAGGTAAAAGACTGCAGCAACACCAACTTTCATCTACACGACTAAACACCAGCTATGGGCTGCACAACGTGTACCAAAGTTCAAACAATGTATAGTTTGAACATAAATTCCTTCTAAATATGGAGTTTATGCTCTACTAACATTTAAGTTGTTGCAACAGCTGAGATAGTTTGACCGTAAGCTTAAGGTATAACTCATATCTTAAACCTACCTCCTACGAGGTGTAAAATAGTTTAGTGATAACTCGGAGGATAACTGGAAGCTGAGGATGTTACTCTCTGTTTGGTGTCATCAGCATGTTCTCAATGACAAACAACACTGTTGTTTTCCATGTGCAGAGATTGTTTTCATTGTACACTATGATATCAGTGATTTAACCCCTCACTGTCAGTGTTGTTATTTTTTATACTGACTTTGGGTTTAGTCTGTAGGTTTTTGATAATCACCTATGCCAACAGCTTTGTCATATTTTTTATTCACTTTTGGTGCTGTTTGAGGATTAACAGTAGTTAGAATACATTTTTAGCTGTTAGCCTGTTTCGTGGCAAGAGAGGAAGCATTGCAACAAAATGCTTTTCATTAATTGGTTAATTCAAATGAAAATAATACATGCATCAGCATTTCTGCTGAGTTTCTACATATAGTTCTTTCAATTTCCTTATCTGACACTTAACTCCAGATAGAGGCATAAAGTAAATGCTACTGTTAAGTGGTTATATGCCTTTGCTACCCTACCAACCCAGGGCTGCCTCTGGCTGAAGTGAGGCCCAAGTAGACTCTGGTATGAGCCCAGCCCATTCCCCCATACTGCATGAAGCCCTAATCAGATTTTTACAACAGCTGATATGCGTGAAGATGTTTTTAAATTCCTGATTAATTCAATTCAATTCAATTCAATTCAATTCAACTTTATTTGTAAAGCACATTTCATACAGTTGTAAACTCAATGTGCTTTACATAAGGTTAAAAACAAACAGAAAAAGCAATCAGCAATTCAAGCAGCCCCCCCAACCCCACACACATATATCCACATATATGTACAGTGCAAGTCATATGTACTCCTAACCCAATATATTACACTTTGTCTAACAGTCAAAGGCATAAGAGAAAAGCAGTGTTTTCAAACCACTCTTAAGTGTCTACGACCTCAGGTCAATTGGCAGCTTATTCCACAGAACAGCACAATAGTGGCTAAATGCACCTTCACTTGATTTGCATTTTACTTTAGGCACATTTAGAAGGCCCATACCTGAAGATCTGTGCGACCTGGTTGGGTGATAGTGAGTGAGCACTAGATTAGAACAAGCACGGGAACTCTACAGAGTTTTATCATAAATTCACAAACTAAACAATGGAGGAAGTGAACATGTATGAGGCTCAGATGATGGGGCCCTATGGGTTGTGCATGGTCTGCGTATAGGGATTAGCAGGTCTGCTACCAACTATTGTAAATGTTCTGTTGTAGGTCCATTGGCGAGCAATAATATACAGACTATAATTGCTCGTATTTATCACATGCATAAAGCCAGCATAATTGTGTGCCAGTTTAGCTCAGTTGGTAGAGCTTGCGCCCATATACAGAGACCGTTTTTTGGTTTTGTTGCATTGCCTTGTGCCACTCTCTTTCCCTTATTTCCTGTATTTTTTAGACTGTCCCATTCAATAACAGCAAACAGCCCAGCCAAAACAAAATCTTAAAAAGCTGGCTGTAGCTCCTAAAAGTAAAATGGTAGGAGGTCACTGGGACATCATAATATCTAAGGTTGCAATGACTTTTGACTTCCAAAGTCTTATCATTACAGCCCCAGGACCAGGTGTAGGAGTGTACCAAGTTTTGCAAAATCCCTGAATGCATTCTTGAATTATTGTGTGCTCAAGATTAGAGGTCACAGTGGTGTGCTCCCCCCAGATCTAAGCTGTTCATCCTTCAGGCAGAGTGGACATTTCTGACGTTTGAAGAAAATCCTTCAAAGTCCTTTAGATAGAAGGTTCACGAGTAAGGGATGAAAATGAAGCCCCATGACCTTTGGCCTTCAGAAAACAACAATTTCATCCTTAAGTCAGAGTGGATTTTTATGCAAAGTTTGAGGAAAATCCCTCACATTGTTCTTGAGATATTGTGTTAGGAAGAACGACCTGTGTAGACATTTCAGATAGAAAGCATAACCCCTCCAGCCCTGGCTATTGCTCGCGCTGAAGCACAGAGATAACTCTATGGAAATAATCAATTATGCTCTCGTTTGTTCCTTTAAGGTCACTGAAAGGTCTAAGTGTTAATATCAGTGTGTTTTATAAGCAAAAATCTCCTACAGAAGCTTTAAAGTAACACACATGCTGTGCTGTAAACTACAGCTACAGAGTCCCCGTTATCTTCATCATAAATCAGCTGCACCTGCTTTAGAAATCTCTTTAAAACAAACTTTTCTTTGAAACATCTCCAAACTTGTCCCCTTAAACTGTATGTAAGACTGACTTTGAAAATCTCATTTCACTTCAGCTTTATTTCTTAGAAATCCTGATACTTCTCTGTCTGGTTAGCAGATGGCTCTGAACACTCTGACACCAGTGAACCGCCGATGACGTTGCCATGGAGAGGAACAGTCTGAAGCAAAAACAGGACTGCTGCAGATACAAATACCCCATTGTTACGAGCAGGAAGAAAACACATTGCAATTGATGCAGAATTCATCCGAAACCGACCCTGATTTAAAAGTAAACCCACTGTTGTGTGTGAGATTTTTCTCAGTTGGAGAACTTTGTACTGTAGTGTGGTCCTGTCAGCTGAACAGTAGAAAATCTTAGCTTGAAGACTGGAGGTTTCTACTCACACCCTTCTGAAATTCATTGATAACTTCAGATTTTTCATTTTTTATGTACCCAAGCTGATGCTTTTAAATTGAGTCTCCAGTGAAAGTTAGTTTTATTTAGAAGATTGAAATAACACTGATGTCTCTTTTTGAGCTATGAAAGCAAACAAGACATCAGCATAAATACTTTTCATTTCTACAAGACATGAGCAATATGATTATTTCTACACAGTTAAGCTGAGTTTAACCAAAATCTCCAAAGAGGTTTGACCTCTTTGTCCAAAGGGGTCGCCAAAATTGATACAAACCACAGATTATAAAACATTGTTGTAAGCCCTTTTCAGACTGTGGTCCTTAACAGTTTCTCCATCATTACATCTTTGCCACATGTAATACATCCTAATGGTTTGAGCACAATATCTTATTTCCCATTATGCAAATTTGTTATAGAGTGCAAAAAGGAGTAAGAAAACCATTGCGAGTGAACAGCAGGAACTTAATGCATTGTAATGCCAATGTGTTCCTACATCTGTACTTGCGATGGCGGAACAGAGGTGGAATGGCCTAATTTCGCTATTTTGCCTGAAAACATACCACCACACAACTATCCCGCATTACTCAGGCAATCTTAACCACTAGTAGTCTCAGAGACTTTACCCATTGGCCTCCATAGCAAGTGTTGAAGCCCAGTGATGACTGCCATGGTTAAAACGCCGTCGTAGTCCAAATATTCGCTTGTCGTTGACTTTTGCGCACAAAGATACACCATGGCAGCCACACTCCCCTAAGATCCCCAAGTTATTTTGTGTACGTTTACTTTTAACTTCTAACTTCGACTTACGTAAGTTTTAACCGGAGTAACTGAACTTTTACTTGAGTACAATACTCTTGTACTTTATTCAGTTCTGTTGACTACACTGAAGCACACAGCGAGAAGATGATTCCACATTACAATGCAAAACTCCCCATTTTAGCACCATGCCTGAAGTTATCCACTGAGTTAGAGTTCATGTCTATGAGTTTAGGTGCTTCTAAATGACACATAGTGCATATTCTTTATCAGTATGCATTGCTTTGCTATGAGGTTGACAGTCTGCTTTGTTTGTGCAGAGAAGCCCCACCTTTACCACAGGTTTTCAAGAGTTACTGCAGTTCTGCCATTTTTGTAAAATAATTAACACTTCCAATGTGTGGTTCATGTGTTTGTAATGTGGACAAACAGACACTTTTAAAGTGATGAATTTAACTTTATATGAGTTGAATGAACACTGTTAATTTTGTGTTTTACTTTATTATAGAGGTGTGACTTTAACTGAACAACCTGGTCGGTGATTTATTCTTTTGTTGTTAATAAGGATAGATTATATTTTACTGTACAACTCATCGGTAGCTACTTAAAGTAAACGTTAAATTTGGTTATTTTACTTACTTCTTACTTCAGTAGATTTATAGATAAGTACTCTAACTTGAGAACTGCAGTCGTGTACTTCTAACTACCTCTGGCACTTTACATATGACTGGTAGAGGCATTGTAGAGACAGATGTGGTTTCACAGCAGCAGAGACAACAATGGCTGAGAGTTTGAAAGACAAACTAATGAATCGTGTTCACATTTCTCCACGTCTTTATTATGCGTTATTGTCCCTACACAGAGACAAACATATCCGTCAAAGCAGCTGGAACAGGTTTGAAGTCCATGCTCCAAATCATAAAATCAATGGAAATAAGATCAGTGTTGTAGTTCAAAATGTGACCATGCAACATGGTGACTTTCAGGCGAGAGTTTCCGTGGCTTTAGTTTAGTCTTTTATGAAATACTAAGGATGCACAATGTTGGATTTTTGCCAGTGCAATTTAATTTAACCATTGCAGATAACTAGACCTAAAACTTCAGTCCTTTACACAATTTAGTGTTTAGATTGTGCAGGATTATATGGTTTTCTTCAAGCACCAGAAAGTCAAGATGCAAGCTGTGCAAAAACAAGGTAAAATACTGCAGTAACACCCACTTTCATCAACATGGCTAAACGGCTCGTTTATTAGCAGTTAGGCCCCATACACCGGGCTGGTTTGTTCACATGCAGCACTGAATGATACTTCAAAATCAGAATTTCCCTCAACCTTTAAATAGGATTAGAAGATCACAAGCAGCACTATTTCTGCTGAGTATCTCCACATTATAGGAATAAGATCAGTGCTGCAATTTAATGTTTGGGGTTGAACAAATGAACAAATTACAGTCCTTAAAACACACTTCAAAGTGTAAGGAATGATGATAAATAAAGAAAAAGACTTCAGCTGAAGAAGGCCTGTTGGTCCAGTCTAAAACTCCACAAACTTATTTGTTAGTGAGATCAGAATTTACAGCTGATATGAGGAGATTTTTATTACCAAAATATCAGTTAATATTGCCAATATTGGCAGAATTTTCAAACTGCCGATACTGATGATTCACTTTTTAAGCTAATATCTGCCAATACCAATATCATGCTAATTATACTGGCATCCCTATTAGTTACATATCAGATAAGGATATTTTGACATAATTTTTAAAAAAAAAAAAAGAAGAAACAGTGGTATTCAAAAGTGGTGTTAATTTTGACAACTGTCTAAATTATTAGTCTTTAGATTGAGAAGTTTTTTGGTTTTAGTTACATTTCAGTCACTTATACCCTTTATAGTTGTAATTGACATAACTCAACAACATTTTAGTTCATTACACTTACGTCTTTTCTTTTATTAACATTAACATTAACATTTGCCTTCTCTGCCTGGATCTGGTGCAAATCATGCTTGCTCTGCAAAACCTAGGATCCCTGCTTTCTACAGCTAAAAAGCAGAAAAGCTACACATTTATCTTACCTAACAGCTTGTGCACTCTCCTATCATGTATTTTGGATGTCTGATGAAAGCTGACTTTTATTCCTAAGTCCTATTTTGTCTCCTTGACATAAACAAAACTTACTTTTGGTCTGAGTTTGTGTCACCAAAGATCTATTTTTTCAAGTCTTTTGTCATCTTTCTAATGGAAAAAAACATTGTTGACCAACTTTTTTAGTCATAGTTTAAGCTGACCAAATTAACATTGATCACAAGAACTTTTTCAGTCTTTAAAGAGGGGGTATTATACTTTTCCAGTTTTTAAAACATAAATATATAGTCACAATGTTGGGTGTCCATACTTTATGTATGCAAATTTTCAAACCACAAGATAAACGTATGTGGCAGTAATCTTGGAATTAGAGTGTAAACTGATGAAAACAGTTCACTGGGAATCTCTTTTGGAATCTCTCCGAGATCTTCCTGAGATATCCAAGACCTTCCTGAGATGAGATTTCAATGGAGTGAACTGATGAGGTCATCGCAATAGGATCTCCTGACTGGTTCGTCCGTGCTGCCGGCAAAGAGGGACAGACCACCCCCACAAGGCCTTTTAGCCATTTAGTAACACAGTAATTAAACCCTTACCAAACAGATACGTCTTGCCCTATCCTTCGCTCCTGCTGGTTTTCTTCCCCATCTCTCTCCAAACTATCAGGGTCTGGGTCTAACACATATGGACATATACTAAAATTCCCCATATTTTACTCATTCAAACCGGTTCATTCAAAGTTTACAAGTACTAGCGTAGCAAAATCGGAGGAATCGGCCAATCTGAGGAAAGCAGGTCCGTGGAGGGGAGGTGTTAAAGAGACAGCAGCGAAAATGAAGCGTTTTAGACTGAGGTTAAAATAAGGGTTTTTCAGGACGCCAGTGTGAGAAACATGAGGAGTTTTTTGAGCTGTAAACCATGTGAAACTACTACGTGGGTATCAAAGAGATGGTGTAAAGCCTTGAAAAAAGGCATAATACCCCCTCTTTAACAAATAAATATACAAACATAGTAGTCTGAAAGTCACCTGTTTACACAGTCACTAATGAAACCAATACACCATAAGTTATGTCTGTGGCTGGATGAAGTGTAAGCAGTGTTTTCTGACCAACCGTCATAAGCTGATCTGATTTTACTATTGTATTCTCAGAACTACCATTATAATAACTCCCCTGAGTGTTTCCATGTTTGTAGTTTACATCTCACACAACAGGTAGTTGCATACAACTTGAGCTCTCTTGAGTGCCCTCTGGTGGTTTTCTCTAGTAATGTGTGCTTACAAGAACACTCATGACTCAGCTGGATGCCTACATGAAAGAAAGGTAAAAGAGAAAATAAATCTCTGGCCTTAGGGAGTTTTCAAAATGAACTCCAATCTAAGCTAGTGCAGTTCATTTGCTGGTATAAAGCTGTCATTCCAACCCTGATGCAGACTAAAAACAGTACTGAGACCCTCTGAAAAGGCGAGTCTATCTTTTATTTGGACTCTTGTGTGACTCATTTTTTAAAGAACATTAACCGACCTCCTTCTGACCTAACTGCAGACTTCATTGAACTGTTTTGGATTACACCATCTACTGCAGCCTGACAAATATGTGCTAAAAACCACAGGCAGACCTGAAGGATCCTCAGAAACACTGGTTCAATGTCGTTTTCTTCCACTCATCAGGCGGCTGTTAATATGAGGAATAACACAAAGGTAAAAAAGAGCGTTTCCCACACACAGACCTCACCTGGGCATTTCTCCTAGGTAGGCAGTAAACTGTCAATTTATTTATTTATTCTTTGAGAAATGACGCAGTCTGAGATCAATTAATAAACACACAACCTCCGCTCTGCCCTCATCGTGACACACACACTGAGCTGTGGAGCGCTCTTACTACGCCCCCCTTATAAACAAGCTGGTTGTTGCTGGATCTCTCTTAAATGTCATCTTCTAGTGTTTCTAGTAATTGCAGCTGTTTGTAAACTAATTAATTTGGTCATTTAAATCATTTTGATACGTGATATAATTAAGATAAAGTCTGCTCCTCACTTGATTGTATTTATGTACCTAATTTTTAGGATGCACTTGTGACTCGGAAGTAATTTTCAGACGTATTTATCAAGCTGTTATTTAACTGTGCAGAAATGTAGCAAATTGGTGCACAATTCAGATTAAATCAACCAAACTACAGGTTTAAAAGCATCCTTACACTAACCTGCAGTCAGCACAGCAACAAACAAAGAGCTGGAGATGAGTCCAACCAAACAACCACAATCCTCCTGCCTGCCAGGCTGATCAGCCCTTATCATGCAAATGAATCCAGAAAATGTATCGTTAATACATTCACCAAACAGACCAGTAGTTAAAAATCCACTTCTGTACAGTGTCTACCAATAATGACATGGGTTTATTGGACCAAAAAGGCTGTACACATGTTTAGTTGTACTATTAAAATGGGCTTTTTTGACTGCACAGTGAAGAGGTCCCTGGTTCATCGATATTAGGCTTTCACAGTCAATTTTTAATGGACATCCGAGGTACTGCTGTTGTTGCACTAATACAGGGGTTCTGTTTAGGAGAGCATGATGTATACTGATGCCCCCACCTCCCAAATTTGTAAGATTTTTGACATTTCTTCCAGATCTGCCACTCAGCTTCTTTCAGGATACGCACCAGGTCATTGTTATCTAGCGGAATCTGCTGCCAAAAACATGCCAATCCATGTCATGCGGATTAATCCAACAGGAACCAGGACATGGAAAGCATCAAAACATAACACAATTAGCAGACTCCTGCTAGTATATCATCACCATACACTTCCGTCTGTGGCACAAGCAAAAGGTTATTGGTTTGTCAGTGGGTTGCAGAGCTACTGCAGTGCCTTGGATAAAGAAAAGCAAAATTTTGAATTGGACAACCGCATAATTTCACATGAAACCACACATCCTTTGGAGCAAACATCCATCCATTCATCTTCTATGCCGCTTATCCTGTTGGGGGTCGTGAGTGGGCAGAAGCCTGTCCCAGCTGTTTTTGGGTGAGAGGCAGGGTACACCTTGGACTGGTTTCCAGTCAATCACAGGTCTGACATATAGAGACAGAAAACAGGCATGCTCACACTCACACCTACGGCCTATATAGAGTCACCAATTCACTGAACGAGTATGATATGGTGGTGAAAGTACCTGGAGAGGACCCACACATGTATGGAGAGAAGATGCAAACTCTGCACAGAAAGGCCCTGACTGGGAAGTGAACCAGCTAACCCCTGCGCCACCATGCACCCCCCTTTGTAGCACACAAACATTTGAACTTTCTAATGTACTAATTTATGGTAGAAGCAAGAAATCATGGAATTACACTGCAGTGCAGCATATCAGTCACAGACAGGCAATATAATCTGTTGTTTGCATACCATTCCTGTGTTAACTGTGCCCTCTTATGTCCAGATGCTCAGGGCTTCACTCCGCTGTGCATCGTTCAAGAGGTGCATCCAGTGGGTTAGGGCATGCACCGTCAGTCAGAGCAAACTGTGCATGCTTGCAATGCAGGAGTTTGTGTAATTTAGTGGTTACTAAAAGTCTATCCAGTTTGCCTCCATCATTGCTGAGTTAGGCTGAGAAAATCACTTTTTTCAGTTTACATTTTTTCAAACTGTGTCTCCCCCTGATATTTTTATCACTTCTCACATTTTGAACAGCACTGCACTCACATATCAGCTTCATTTTTCAACGTTGGAGATTGACACTTGATGCCAACCTAAAGTTCCACAGAGAAGTTTAAAAAAAACAGACATTTCAGGCTGTCTTTTTCTGATTTTTGAGGTCATCTTTGTGCGTTCACTTGCAGGAGACTGCAGAGAGATGATAAGAAACAAGGGGCTGAGAATCCCACTCCAGGTATAAATCAGGGAAACGTGCCCACTGTACATTCGAATGCAGTTGCTCTTGTTTTAATACAGATAATTCACGTAGGAGGTTTTCTTTTTTTTCAGCTTAAAATATAGACTTGATTTGTATCTTCTCCTTGTAGGCATTAGAGATGAGAACACAAAGTTTCCCTGGTTTCACAGGTTCTAGAGAAGGCAGAAGTTCTGAACTCTCTGCTCAGATGTGTAGAGTTTGATGTCCATCCAATCCTTGGAAGATCTCCAGATATCATCCACCTGACATGAGAAAATAGACTTTGCAGTGATATTTCTCTACTCCTGCACAAACACGCACCTTACCCATTAATCTCCTTTATCTCAATAAATTCATTACATCCCCTCTCTGCAGAAACAAACAGCAGACTGTGACCTATTGGCAGACTATTTATGTTGCCCACAACCCGGGCTAAACAGTGAGAGGCACATGTACAATTTTCAGGGGCGCAGCGATCGATATGTTCCCTATAAGTAGATATAGTGTTTTTTGAAAATCCATCACACCTCCACTCTACTTTGTTTATAATGAAGAAAAGAACGAGGAGAAGAGCCCGGAGTCAGAAAAGATTAGAAATGTGAGGGAGGGGAAGAAGAGTGAGAGAAAGAGGGGAGATCCAGGAGAGATGAGAGGAAGGGAATTAAGGAGACTGATAGTTGAGCGCAGGGTCCAGAGGGCATGGATAAGAGTGTGTTTGAGTGAGTGACCGTATACCTCACACCCACACCCACACAGAGAGGGGAGCTCATGAAGACAAATGTAGCGACCTTGCTTAGCGATAAGGCATGAAGATAAAGCAGCGTTGGATAAAATAGCAGAGAAAGTGAGGTGTGGGAGTGCTGTAGAGACAGACAGGTAAACAGACAGATGGAGAGATGATGGTGAGACAGGAGGAGAGACAAGGAGGTAAACAGACAAACAGACACAGATGTGGCTCAATACTGACGAAGGCAAATAAACAACGTGATATGAAAACAGGCGGTGACCAGAACCGCACACAAACACCTAGATATGGACTCTTTGCCTACGCAGCACTCTTTCATTAAGACTTAAACAAACATGGACCCTTCACCAAGGCTTCAATAGTCTGGAAATTTCATTCGTTCTGTTTTTATATATTTTCACTTTAAATTTGAGTTGAATTCATTTTTTACTGGGGATGAATATTACAAAGATCTAGTTGCGATTACTTTCACTTATATTGCAAAAGCCATTTCTGTTGCAGCAGGTTGTGTCTTTGCCCAAGTGAAGGAGTTCAAGTACCTCGGGGTCTCGTTCACGAGTGAGGGTAGAATGGGCCGTGAGATTGACAGGCAGATTGATGCAGCATTGGCGATATTGCAGAGCTGAGCTGGATGGGCCCAAATGGGGAAGTGGTCTTGGGTGTGATTCAGACTCTGGCAAGAAGTGAATGCAGCCATGTCTGGTTACGGGACAGAGTGTCATATCAGCTTTATGATGTCATCGTAAAAACTAAACTTCTTTCCACAGCAGTTTGTCCAAAAATTTTCCACACTTACAGGTGGAAATCATCAGAATCCAGTCAACAGACAGTCCGTTATGACTCTCCTTACGGATGAACGCAAGTTGTAGTCAGTAAGATGAAATGCACAGGCAGTAACAGTCTCCCATCACCTCAAAAACTGCTTTACTGGCAAATATGAACCTGTTTAATCCTCTGTCTTTAAAAGCATTAATGGGTAACAGGATGGACTTTTTCTTTTTTACATAAGCAGTCTTCGCTCTGGTCATGACCTGAGTGATTGCCATAGTAGCTTCTTCATCTTTCCCATCTTTGGCAGGTTTGTAAACCAGCTATGTGCACACCGCCACCCGCTGTATCAGACTGAGCACAGACTCAAGTGGGCCTCGGAGGGGGAGGAATCGTGCCTTGGCGGGGTTCTAAACAACTGGGCCTAGCATGAAAGCACCCTTAGAGATTGGCTGAGGAGCTTGGAAATCCATAGGGAGCTCCCTCATCTCAAAAGTAGCCAGTTGAAGTGGATCGGTCATCTGATCAGTTTAACTCCTGGTGGTCTCCCAGTGGGAGGTGTGGAGGTCTTCCAGGACCGTCCAACTGGGAACAGACCCATAAAATGTCTCTGGGAGAAAGAGGCCTGGGCTGACTTGCTTAGTCTGCTGTTTAGCAGGCAAGCCTGCTGTGTTCTGAGCCCTCTGCTGGCTCAGAACATGAATTCAGACAAACTTTGGCCCAACTGCATCGTTACAGCTTTCTGTCAAACCTTGGGCTTGATTTTGTGCATCAGGGACAAAAAACACTCGTGTGGTGTGTCATAATCAATGATCACAAGCATCACATCGATCACTTCTGTTGTAGCCATGATTGACACTCTTTGATCCGCCAACCTGAAGACCGGTAAACAGTTGTGGAGATAGTAGTGACGTCGGCATCCGATGAGCAGTCAGGATCCCTCTTGTAGTGTGGCCAGGCTGTGGGCCAAGATGGGCCTAGATTTTCCTTGCATCGACTGACATGGTACCAGAGTGAACGAATGAAGAAATCGTGCAGTCCGATCCGGCTCCTTAACATTACCAGTACTTCACTGTCCATTTTAAAAAAGTCCTGTGTTACAGATGAGTGAATGTAAGTGTTCTTTGTGGTTTGAACTGGCAGTTTGGTCGTCTGCAAATCCAAAGAAGACATTTACTGCAGTGGGGATTACCTGTGTCGCCCTTGACACTCCAGGTACAGTCATGTTAAACATGCTGGAGTAATCCCATTAAGGTCACAATGTCACCGTGACACTTTGAACAGACTCGGCCAAGGTGAAAGTTTTTAACCGGAAGTATTACAGTGTACTCAGGGAGAGATTAGACATCGCCGTCACATCACTGCTGGATACAAGTACCAGAAGTCAAAAGTACAACCACAACAGAGGAGAATATAAACTATTTTCTAGCTTTTCATAAGTTCTCTAATGTAAAAAATCATATCTGAGATATTTGGCAGCTGGTTCAACAGTGGACGGTTTACTTTCTGTCTAAACAAAACTCAAGTATTCGTTCAACTGAACCCTAAAGAATTTCTTAATTTCCCTGTAGAGCAGTGAATGTTGTTCAGATTGAATAAGTGTCATTCTGTCTGAGCTGAGAGACTCTTAATATGCTATGAGTTTGAATCCCAGCTGCTTTGGTGACTAACTTTAAAAATCAATAGATCTTGTTCCCTATTTTAAAAAGGATGCTGAGAAAATTGGCGTGTTGTGCATTTCAAAATTGTGCTTATAGGAGCAAAACCAAAACTGAAACATCCAACATGGGCAAAAAACTCATAGCACTGTATTTTTTGCCCTTTGTGGTAGCATTATTATATTGTGTTATCACAAAATAAGTAGTAGTAGTGTTTTACTCAGTCATAACACAAAATCCAAACATTTCATACAGTATAGACATTTCTAACAAAGTCAATAGTCATACACTGAGTCATGGCTGAAAATGCATAGGCATAAGCAAACTGCTTTAAAAGCCTATCCTATATTCTTATCAAAGTAAGGTCAATTAAAAGACATAACACATTTGAAATGTATAATCAGGTGCTGCAACCCCTCTTCTTCCCCGTAGCTCAAAATATAGAGTATTTACCCTCAAATTCAATTCAGAAGCCGTCCATTCATTCTTGATTTAAAAAAAAAAAGAAAAAATCTCAGTCATCCTCTTAAAAAGCTCAAAACTCAGCTCTCTGTATGCCTTGGTGCTCGTAGTCTCACAATTAGTGAAACGGGGATCACCTGAGCGAAGTGAATGTGTCCCTGGTAGTTGTAGTAGAAAGACCATTCTGTCTGGAAGGACTAGTCACTGGTTAATCAGTATTCCTGGCTACCATTACACCATGAAGACAAAATAACACTGTGAGCAACTCAGAAAAAAAGTTATTTAAAAGCATATGTCAGGGGCTGGATACAAAAACATTCCAAGGCACTGAACATCTCTCGGAGTCAAGATAAATCCATCATCAAGAAATGGAAGGAATATGGCACATAATACAACTGTTGCCTGGGTTCCTCACCAGTCAAGGCGTTATGGGAAAGTGGAAAAGAGAAAGCCACTGTTGAAGAAAACTCAGATCTGGACTACAGTTCACCAAAAGGCATGTGGAGGACTCCATGGTCAAGTGGAAGAAAGTTCTTTGCTTTGATGAGACTAAAATTCTGCATTTAGGCCATCAGACAAGGCGCTATGTTTGGTGGTGACCAAGACACACCATCTCCACTGTGAAGCACAGTGGTGGCAGCATCATGCTGTGGGGATGCTTCTCAGCAGCCGGCCCTGGAAGGCTTGTAAAGGTTGAGGTTAAAATGAATGCAGCAAAGTCAGTCTGTCACAGGAACTACAGCTTGTGAAAAGATTTGTTTTCCTGATCCCTGTACAACCTGACAGAGCTTGAACAGTTTTGCAAAGGAGAATGGAGTTAAATTGCAGTGTCTAGATGTGCAAGCCTGATTGAGGCCTATCCACACAGACTCAGTGCTGTGATTGCAGCCAAAGGTGCATCTACTAAATGCTGACTTGAAGGGGTGGATATTTATGCAGTCACTTATTTTGCATTGCAAACAATGCAAACTTTGTAGAAATCTGCTTCCACTTTAAATCAATAACAGGGTGAACATCCAAAGATGGTGAACACTTTGTATAGGCACTGTGGCTGCTGATAAGAGAAGCTGCACAGATCAGAGTAGACGTGCTTGTTAGAATCAAATAACTGGAAAGATTGGGTCTGGATTGGATGCCATCTGGACCTGGGTCCGAACCATGGTCAGCATTTTTGTGGCTTCAGCTCCAGGCAATTCTTTTCTTTTTGCTTTTTCTTTACGGTTCAGATATGAGATTATTCAGTCTGGCTCTTAGAAGTCTTACTGTGCGGCTTTGTCTATATGTCTAATAAGTCTCATTGTACTAAAAATACAACCAAACTTCTAAAACTTCAACTGGGACAGTGGGGCAAAAACAGTGCCACTGTAACTAAAACCAACTCTGACTTTAAAAAAGTTGATCTGACTCTCCCCCTGACTTTATTACTCTTCTCAAACATATCTGCTCTTGTCTAGTCTGGTTGTTTCATGTTCAGACCCTTCTGGGTGTTCCTGCATGTGGTGGCTCCAGAGAACAGAGGTGAACAACCTTTCTGAGAAAGCCTGATAGACAGATAGACTCCCCGATAGACAGATAGATAGCAAGGCAAGGAGACAGACAGTCAGCAATCACAGAGCACAAACACCGTAGAGGTCAACGCTATCACGGAAACGAGCGGTTATTTCGTAGCATTTCATCATCATCATCTATCTTGGTCGCTTGTGCTCTCTCTCCCTCTTTCATGGCTGGATTTCTCATTGATGACAAAGCCATTTATGTCTCTCTTATGTTCCCCCTCGCCTCCCTACTCTTCATCCTCCTCCTCCCCCACCCATTCCTTACTGTCTCCCTCATGCTCCTTGCTATTTGTGCTTCCTCTGTTTTATTTTTCTGTTTTTTTTCTTCTCTCTTGCACTTCCTTTCGTCTCTCATTCTCATTTTGTGTCTCCTTTTTTTTTACTCCCCTCTTTGTCTTTCTCTGCCTTGTTCGCGCTCACATCTCAGCTATTTTTTCCTCCTTCTCTCTCACCTTGTCTTCATCACCCCTCCTTCTCCTCTCTCTACCTCTTACATCATTTTCTTTCTAAACACCCCCCTCCTCCTCCTCCTTCTCTTTTCCATTTTACCTTTCTCTTTTCCCATGATTTAAATTCTGCACATCATCTTTCTTACTTTCCTCTTTACCTCTTACTCTGCCCTGCCCCTCTTTACTCACCTTCTTGCTTATTTCTCTTACTACAGCTCAACTACTCCTCATTTTCTTCCATCATTTCTGTTCTTCATTCTCAAACCCGTCACTCTCCTCACCTCCATTTCTTATCCTTTTCTACCTTATCTTTTCCCCTCATTTTCCCCTTTTTTATTCACCTCCATCCAATCCTTTCCATCTCTTTCTCCTTCGCCTCTGCCACTTTCACTCTCCCAATCCTTTCATCTCTTCTTCCTCCATTGCACCTCCTTCCACCCTCCCATTTTCCTTCTTGCTTCATCCTCCATGCCCTTCTCATTTCTTCATCTATACATCCTCTCATGTTTCCTTCTTCCCTTCTGTCTTCCCTTTCCCCTCTTTCACTGCATGTCACTTTTGCCACCAACACAGCAGACTCTAAACCAATCACAGCTCTTCTCTCAGCCAGGTCATTTATCTTCACACTGACTCCTGCTTCATCATCATTCACTGATCACACTGAGCTGCTGCTGGCAAAGCCTCACCTCCTCCACCCCAGCCACCTCCGTTCCAGATAAAGCTTTTCTCTATGGAAGTTTTTAAAACACTGAATACTCTGGAAAGTCAAAGCATGTTGCTAAGGGAGCAGAGCCTTCACCACAAAGCCAACCTGTTAATACATTTTGCAATAAATGTTTAAATCTACGATGAGAGTTTGAAGAACACTTTATAAGCAGAATTTAGATGATCAAAGTAATAAATAAGTGCAACTTATGGCTGGTGGAATCATTAAAAGTGCTGCTTTCACCTCCTCTTGCTCCTTCTTTATGAACTAGTCCTTTAATAATGTGTGTAAAAAGGCATGTACTGCAATATTTGGAATAAACGTAGGCATAATAACTTAAAATTGGAAAAGAGCCTTCAAAATAAAGTTATTAAACAGCCGAGCCTACCTGATACAGCCTGAAGTCTTTAATAATTCATCACTTATCTATGCACATTTGTCATCATTAATATCCCGTTTCTCTTCTTCCTCCAGCGCTGAGAGATAACCGCATCCAGCTGCACCGCTCGACACCCACCGAGCTCTCCATCACCATCGGGGATGTGCAGCTGTCCGACGAGGGAGAGTACACCTGCTCCATCTTCACCATGCCAGTCCGCACCGCCCGAGCCACCGTCACCGTGCTAGGTAGGTCAAACACGCACACACAATCCATATTCTCACAGAACATGCAGTTTGGGGGAAATCTGTCATCTTTGTGTTAGCAGAAACAGAGGATGCCGACCTTAAAATACACCTCTGGGGAACTTTTGTTGTTTCCTGGATGCTCTTGATAAAAAAGCTAGACTTTAACTTACTATTTTCCATTATAACTTCCCTTTATTCCAACCTTTCTGCATCCTCTCCGTCCTTGAAAGAGGCTCCCTCTCTGTGAGGCCCATCCCAAGGTTGCTTCAGATTTTCTTTCCTATGAAGGCTTCTCTCAGAATGTGTCTCTTCTCACTGAGGCTCGCTGGTACAGATTGACATTCCTGCCTTCCTTGTGTTCATACTCAGACACGTCTCCTTTGAGACTGATTGACGGCTGTAAAAATCAGTTCGAGTGCAGTCTATCTTCATTTCTCCAAAGCCCGTAGGATTTGACAAATATAAATGGATGCCTCGGAAGCTTTTGGCATCTTTTCTTATTCTCTCCTCACTTGTCGTGTTGTTTGGGACAATTTTACAACAATGTCTACCTTTATACTGCCTGACAGTTTCAGAGTGCACATAGAAAGTGTGCGGAAAGTGGCTTGAATTCACCTTGGAGCACCGCTGTGGTATTGTGTCAGCATGACCTACCCTGCAGAGTGGAGCCTCTCTCAGAGCAGAAGGAAGTTTGACCCTGTGGAAGTTTGTTGTGAGTGTCACATTTAGGAGAGGCTGGGTGTTGGCAGGAGGCGCAGTATTGGTCAGTTTTACACTTTTAGAAAGTTAGAGGGCTTGTGAAGGACTGATGTGAAAAAAATGAGTGTAGTCAATGAAGCAAAAACTAAGGGAAGCTGATTTTTAGTCCTTGGTGTGGGAAAACTGCACAACACTGAATCCTACAGTACATTAACCACATCCAGGCTTGATTACATCTTATTATTAGATCCTGTAGAAGGGAGTCTCCTCAAATGTAATCTCTATTTTTAGAGTTTAGATAAAAAAACTGTTGGCGTGCGACCAGAGTCAGGTGTAGAAGGGTTTCAATTTGGGGCTTATCAGTTTCACTATTGAGACTGATGATTAGAATAACAATTCAGCCCATGCCTATACCAGCAACCATGTTTTTCATTATAACGCTCCTACTGTGCCAGTTTTCTCTCATGTTTGCCCATAAAAACAGATCAGAGTTTGTCCAACAGGCGACGTCCCCTGTCTGATAAGAAACACTCCTTTGAATCAGCATTTAGATGAACTAGATGCATGGTAGAGCATGCATTGTTTACAATGTCTCAGGAACTGTTAGACGGTATCCTGACCCGCCAACATCCATCATCCATAGATGGCATTTGGAAAAGGGCAGAGCCTTTGCAAAACAAACTCGGAAGGTGATTGGATGAACGTTCTGTAGGTCACATCTTTACAAGCCAATCAGAGCAACAAAATACGTGACGTCCTAGCCCCAAACTGAGGTGCGCCCCTACCGAGGAGTAAACTCCATAGAGAACTGCATAACCCAACGTTTTTTAATCCAGGTGCAAAGTGCAGTGTTTATTCAGAGTTATGATACTACAAATCCTCATTATTAAATTTTTGATAATATGAATTTATATCACATTTTTTCCAATATAAAACTCAGAAGTCTTGCCAGCGCTCCTCCATTTTGACACCAGAAGTAAAAGACAACTTCCTGTTAGCCCGTCTGCCTATCACGATGCTCCAGTTTCTTCTTCTATAGTTTCGACTCATGGTATTCTCAAGTGGCAACCTCCAGTCCTGAAAAATGAAGCCAATGTGGAAGTGCAAAAAATTGCAATACAGCGAGTGTCCACTTGAGGCTGGCTGAAGGAATGGCAGAAGTCCCATCTGAACACCTGTTAAACAGCCGGTTTTTAGAAATAAACTGGTTTACAGCCTGGTTAAAAAAAAAAAAATGTCTCATTAGCTAATGTCTTCATGTGCTCTCACTGTACGGGGGGGGGGGGGGGGGTTTGTACCACAATCGTTTATTTTATTTGAGGTTTATTTGTTGCGGACAGATACAGTAAACATAGACAGCTGAGAACAGACATCCCATTCAAGTATCATAGTGTTTGTAGCAAATGCTAATTTGCAACACCTTTCTCGGATCCGTTTCGATTGTATTGAGGAAAAACGTCACTGCGGACTGATTGGCACATCTCATTTGATTGACAAATAGCTCGACAGGCAAAAGCTTTCTGTCAACCAGAATGCTAGCTAGCTAGCTGACAGGACAAGTCGTGCTTAGTAGGTTGATCTAAAGTTTGGTTGAGGCAGCGATTTCAATGTGGAAGCCGCCACAGATTGGCTTCAAGAGCCGTTTTACTCCACCTATTGTAAGCAGACAGCTGATGTCACACGGGGTTTGCCCAATTCTTTCTAGTCTATGGGTATTCTCCAATGCTGAAGCAGACCACGAGTTGAAATGTGTCATTTCTGCCCTGCTTGAATAAAACTGCTTAAAAGGACAAATTTTTTGAGTGCTGACGTCTTGTTTTCCAGTAAGTCCTTTTTGGTCATGCACTTCAAGGAGTTTATTGTTTGGAGGGTGCTATTTTCTTTGCTTTACATGTGTAAAAAAATTCCTTTATCTTTCTGCAGCATCATACATGAGCTAACACTGACACACGAAACCTAATATCCTCCAAAATAAAACCTCTTTCGTACACTGTATTGCTGCATCCGCCCGGCCTCTGCGACCACGATGCCTTCATGCAGTTTGATATGGATCTTTGCTTATAGAATTAACCTTTGTGTAAGGTTACGACCTCGTATAACTCTTGTGTGAAGATAAACCTTCTCCACTCATCTTCTTTGAGATGGATGTTATCACCTGCGTGTGTGACACTTCCCTGCAGGCTGCCATAAATTGCGGTCAGCCCGTTGGCGGTGAGCGAGGCCGTTCATCGATTGGATATTGGGCTAATCGGCTTTGGGCCGCCACAAACAGCCTTTCACGCATTGATTTTTATTAGTCGACTTGTTATTGTTCCTCCACGTCGGTTTATTCTGGCCGTACCTCATGGTTTCACTTGAAGATGAGAACAAAGCAATGTGCTTGGCAATGCTGTAATGCACCGGCTAATAGCAGCACAACCACAATAGAGACTTAGAGTATACACAGGAGAGACAGCTGGTCAGATTCCTGGGAGGTTGTGGTGGGCAGATTTACGGCCAACATTTCAAGGCCTCTGGTGCCACTTTTAAATTGCTGTGTAATGAAATTGAGGCACTCTTTGTGCTGATCAGGAAGAACACACATCCATTTAGTCAACAAACAGGCCTCAATTTTGCATACTTGTAATCTTATTTGTGATATTTAGGAGGGTTTTTTAATCAGTTTTTGCCATTTTCTCTCAGCTTTTCTAATCCAATTCGACATAATTTGCCAAGAAACTGTTGGATGAAAACTGAGCTGTGCAGCATTTCAGCCTAATTTCATCTGAAAATGCACTTAGTGGAAACAAGAGATGCTGAATTCTTTAAATTTAAGGTGGGGTAGGGTGGCTGCTGTTTACAGCGGCTGTTCCATAACTGAGAGTCAACACGGTTGTTGCCCAAATTTGAGTTTTGTCAGTCAACAGCTGTGGAGGCATCCTTGAATAAACCATTTAGTTGATATTTATTCAAATGTTTTGGCAGCGCCGCAAGGTGTATTGAAAGGAATTCAATGTAGTGGCTGTGGACAACAGCCTGAGCTGAATGCCTGCAATGTTAATGTGGTGATTGTGTGTGAGGGGGGGAGGGGAGAGTGTGTCAGAGCAAGGGTGAAGGCGAGTCTGCATCAGCTCTTTAAATTCAAATTAAGATGAGAATCACTCCTCCGTTTTTCTGCCAGTTTTTGCAGCAAATTGTGATTCAAGCATTTCGTATGCGCCGTAATTGACAGCTGTGACACTGTATTCTGCGTCCCATAAATATTTCATGACCCCAGAGAGGGGGCCAAACCATTAAAAATGTATGGTAAAATGTCTAAAATGCACAGGCCCCTATGGGGAAAATCAGCCAAAGATACCCGGTTTTGGCACAGCGGTGTTCATGGCTATGTTTTATTCCTGTTTTGACATGAGCAACGTTTTGATAGACACATACACAAACACAGTGAGGCGTATAACTGCTGAGTGTGGTCAGTTTGAAGTGCCCGTGTGTGTCTCCTAAGGTAAAATGTGTGTCATGCCTCCGTGCGCTCTCCTGAGCTAGGCAGAGAATAATTTATAATGGCTTTATTCTCTTTTATTCTTCTTGTAGGGTAAGGGTCTCAACAGGGCTTCTCCAACCAGTTCTATATGTGCAGTATTATTCCCTCATTAATATTCAATGCTACTTTACAGCCAGAGAGCTTCCGCACACAGAGTACTACATCAAATAGTGCTACATTAAAAATTGACCAGGTTTTTATTTTTTTATCTATACCTTAGTCAATTGCACTTCAAAGCACTTCATGCTTTCCCACCTGTCTGTCTAATTTTCTCAACTTTTGTCTTTGTTTGATTTAACCCTCTGACGTACCTATTATTTTATCCGTCCATCCATCCGTAGTTGCCCTCCTTTTCTGAACATTTCTAAAAAATTTCAGGCAGACCGTCCCTGAAATCTCTCTGACTTGCCTGTTCAGACATGCAGCTCACAGTAGGAGACTGTCAGCGTTGGACGTGAGGAAGGGGGGTTTTAGGAAGCAAGGCATGAAGTAAAAAGAATGATGTGGATGTGAGTACAAAGCAACAGCGTACAACATTATGGCAGCAGTTTGCGCCTTTATCAGCGCTACACGTGGGCTGTCATGTTCTTGGTATTAGGAAAAGGACAGAGCGGAAAATACCAATGAACAAAGAACATAATGGAGCAGTTTCACCATGAGCACAATAGACCACAACATGTCACACTTTGCTTTTCTTTCTGTGTGTCTTTCGTTTAACCACACTTTTATGTTTCCTAACGTTTTTCTTTGTTTATGCTACCTCTCCGCCAACTTACCATCCATCCATCCCTCCATCTATTTTCTTCGGATTATTCAGGGCCAGGTCGTGGCAAGCAAGTCACCCAACCCAAGACATCTTTCTCCACAGGGACATTTACCAACTCCTCCTGTGGCGTTCCAAGGCCAGAAGTGATATATAACCCCTTCAGCTAGTCTTTGGGCTACCCCCAGGTCTCCTCCCAAAAGACCTCCACAGGGAGGTGACCAGGATTTATCCTAATCAAATGCCTGAACCATCAGGTCCCTTTTGACACAAAAGAGCAGTGGCTCTACTCAAGCTCTGTCTGGATGTCCTAGTTCCTTATCCCATCTCTAAAGCCTGGTACAGTGTATGGTTTTGGGTTGTCCAAGACAAAAGATGACCAGTTGTGGCAGTGTCTTTGGTCATGGCACTAAAACGGACGGTCCTCGAAGCGCAGGTGGCCTTGTGGTTTAAGGTGTGCCCCATGTACATGGACAGCCTTTGGAAGTCTTGAAAATGGTGTCAGACTTCATTATTTACCACTCCTGAAACGTCCACGTTCAAATCCGGCCTTTACCGCATGTCTCTCCCCCGCTCTCGTCCCTGTTTCCGACTCTATCCACTGTCCTCCTCTATCAAATAAAGGCACAACAATGCCCAAAATAAATCTAAAAAAAAAAAAAAAAAAGACCTACGTTGACTAGCCAACCAACAGGAATGCAGCAAGAAATTAAATAATGATAAACACGACACTGGCGCCAGCAAACAAACAAGTCAGCGTAGACAATGCCAAAACACACAAGTTTTGGAATTACATCAAGGAGGAAATTCTTCTCCTCAGATGTTTTTCTAAGCATATGAATGCGACAGTCACAACGGCTTTGTTGTTGCTTTGCTTCATTATTTACCATGGCACTGGCAGTGTAGATGGCTGACGCACACTCATGACGTTTGTTTCTTGCACACCGGCGTACGTCACAGCCTGTCATTTAGCAACATTTAGTGAGAGTTGTCATTATACAGTCTGCACACATCAAAGCTGATGTCATATGAGATTTATGTCACACAGTGTAGCATGCCAGAAACTTCAAAGAATGCAAAAAATGCACAATCTGTAGGAGGCATAAGGCTGAGCCCACCACCCTCCTGAGGAACCTCATTTGGACCACTCCAATCTTGTATCTCATTCTTTAGGTCATTACCCAAAGCTCTTGATCAGGGTCAGATCAAAGATGGACCAGTATATCCAAAGTTAAGCCTTCCAGCTCAGCTCCCTCTTCACCACAGTGGTCTAACAACATCTGCAGTGCTGCCATCGCAGCACCAATCCACTTGTCAATCTCCCAGTCCAATCTACCCTCATTTATGTCCCCGAGGTCCTTGAACTCCTTCACCTGAGGCAAGTCCTCACTCCCTACCTAGAGGGAGCAATCCACCGTTTTCCTGCAGAGAACCATGCCCACCGACTTGAAGGTACTTACCCACAAACCGCTCTAATGCTTGTGGAGGTCCCTGGCAGAAGAAGCCATCAGAACCACACCATCTTCAAAAAGCAGAAAGGAAAATCTCATCTCTCGGAACTGGAAACCCTCCTCCCCGGGACAGCTCCTTGAGATTCTGTCCGTGCAAATCAACAACAGAATCAGAGACAAGCCTCCGTCTTGGCGGAGGAGACTGGATGAGCAGTCTCCCAAACCCCCCCTTAAGAAGCCTTGCAAGGGTAAAGAGCTGGTCCACTGTCCCACGACCAGTACGGAATCAGCAGGTTTGACAATCGGCTAGTCTCCTTTCCAAAACACTAGATTGGACTTTTCCTAAAAGGAGGATGTGTGTAATACACTGATGGCTGGAGTTCACTCTCTTACCCCCCTTTTTAAAATGCTGCCGCTCCACAGGTGCTGTCCCTGACTGATTTTTATCTCACATTATATGGACAAAAGTATTTGCCCACACGTTATTAGAAAGTGGAAGCGTTTAGGAACAACAGCAACTCAGAAACTCTTAAAGTCACCAACGCTCTGCTGATTCCATAGCTGAAGAGCTCTGAACTTCCACTGACATTAATGCAAGTACAAAAACTTTGCAGTGGGAATTTCATGGATTGGATTCATGGATGGGTTTTGAATCGCCAAGCTACTACAAGCCAAAGTGGAAGTTTGGGGGAGGAGGCATCAAAGTATGGGGCTGTTTTTCAGGGTTTGGCTTAGGCCTCTTATCTCCATTGAAGGCCAGTCTTAATACTTTAGCATACCAAGACATTTTGGACAATGCTAACTTTGTGGCAACAAGTTGGGGAAGACCCGTTTCTATTCCAACATGACTGTGGACTATAAAGGACTATAAAGGACTATAAAGATGTGGTTTGATGAGTCAGTGTAGAAGAATTTGACCAGCCACACAGACCCCCTGACTTTAACCCATCAGGCACCTTTGGGATGAACTGGAACAGAGATTTTGAGCCAGGCCTTTTTGTCCAACATCAGTTCCTGACTTTAAAAATGCTTTATTGAATGGATGGGCGCAAATTCCCACAGAAACACTCCAAAATGTTGCAGAAAGCCCTCCAAAAAGAATATATCAAAATTAATCTATCTATCTATCTATCTATCTATCTATCTATCTATCTATCTATCTATCTATCTATCTATCTATCTATCTATCTATCTATCTATCCATCCATCCATCCATCCATCTATCTATCTATTCGTATTCATTCTTCCCTGTGTCACCAAAATGTCACATATAAAAACATTAACTGGTAGAGAATCTTGTCAGTTTCAATAAAAATAGATCACTTTTTCTGCTGCTCTCTGTCATGATTCAGTCTCCCCTCTCCAAATCTATCTTTCCGTCAAACTCTCTGTGCTGCTCTCCTTCACCTCTATCTTTTTTCTCTCCTTCCACCACTCTCTCTTTCCCTCTCCTGTTTTAATGAAGGCAGTATGTGGTCGACAGAAAACTGAATGTTCTTCTTTACGAAAGCAGAAATGACAGCAAACCGGTCCAACATTTAGAGAAAAGTATCGCCCACGGTGTCTCCAGATGGAATGATGCCGGGGAAAGTTTAATTGTCGCTGCTCTTGCCTTCGACCGTGATGAGAAAGACAAAGAAAAAACTTGAGCATTTGGCATGTTCGTGTTTTTTATTTCTTTCACACGTCTACGTGTGCTCCAAGTCAGAATAGTAATTAAGCTGCAGTGTTTGTTATCCTAAATGACTCGTCTGAATCCGGAGGAACACCTGAGGGAGAGGGAAGTCGTACTGTGAAATTTTGGTTTGGCCACAGGTCTCTAACTTGGCTGAAGTCGTTCTGAACCGACCTCATTTCATCTTCTGTCCCTCTCAGTTTTTCTTTCAAACTATCACACGTGGCTTCAGTGCCCTCCTAAAATACCATTAAGTCTGACTGAGGCACTCTAACTCCCATCTTGGCTTTTAACTAATGAATTCTGGGAGTCTTATTTAATAATCCGAGCAAAATTTAATTTCCTTGACATTTTGAACTGACCTGCAGTACAGAGAGTGAGCAGTCACAGCCTTATTTACCGGTGTGATTTGAAATGTAGAAATGATGAGGCTGTCGGAGTTAATGCAGACCGCATGCTGCTGCTCTTAAAGCAATAATACCTTATGATTATTCTCCTTTAGTTAATTGGATTTTCATGTTCATCTCTGTCGTCTGTCAGGCTCATTTTAGGGCCTTCACTGCATTTGTAGAAATAAATTCTTCATATGTTTCCCACATAAGGAAGTCAATGTCACTCTGTCATCTTGTTTTTGCTGCTCTCTCTGATTTTATTTTGAGCTCTTACCATGTTCTTACTGTGCACTTGTGTGAGATATCATGCTGCATCATGCAGCATTGCATGCTTGCTGTCAACACTACATCTGTTACATATTTAATTCGCTGCCCTGTGATTCAAGTTTCCACATGTAAAAAAAAAATGACGTCTCATGCTTTTGTTATGAATACGGAGAAACAGTATTACATGCTTTGCATCAATAAGTCTTCAACAGTGTTGGCACTAATATGGATATGTTTAAAGCACTACTAATGCTACTTTGTAAATGAAACAAGTCAACAAGCCCAGCTGAACAAGGAGAGTGAAAGAAAACAGATAATAGTCCTGCCCAACACTCCTGGTACCTTGTCATCTCTGTCTTTCCTTGTTTTTTGTCAATATGTGTGACACGGGAAAATCCATAGTGCAATTGAGGAAAAATTGCATCATGTTGAGTTGTTCAAAAGCCTTTATGATACTTAAGTAGTAATCTGTGTAATCAAACTAATTTTGTTGTTAACTCTCACTTGAATTGCATGCTGTTCAAGATTCAATAAAACATTAACATGATCAATATTCACAAAGATTAGACGCACAGAAAACATACTGAGAGTTCCATGTTAGTTAAAGTATTGGTTCCCAACCTGGGTCCAGGACCCCCCTAGGCTGGCTCCAAAGATCTTAGGAGGGCCGGAAGGCTTTGTCTTCTCTGAGGCTCCCAATATTAGATGTTCAAATATTGACTAAAACCACAATAAAGCATTTATTATGTAGTTTAAACGATGGTCTTGTGATAAGAGAAGCACGCATAGGCCTTTTTAGGGTTTTATCAATGAAACAATTCAAATCTAAGTTGATTTTTGATGGTGCTGTGTCACTTTTTCTTCTCTCCTGGGTGGGCTTTGCTTTTCTTAGGCCCATGTAGGGGGGGGCCCAAGGAAAAATGGTTGGGAAACACTAAGTGTAAAGCTCACGGAAAAATAGAAACAGTCTGATTAGTTAGGCAGTTAGGGCATGCTGTTACTGGGGATGCTTGTGGTTAAACAGTTAAATTAGTTTATCAATTTAGGCAGCGCAAGATTTAAAAGTGGAGTAAAGGAATGACCTATAACTTTTTATAAACACAAGCTTGAAATCTCAGCCCAATCTTCTCTTGAACTGTCATGAACCTCCCACCTCTAGAGGCCGCTGTAGTGTCAGTTAATAGCTGCTGCCTTCCTGTCTGAGCTCGCACTTTGGGAGACGTAAATATGAGAAGCTCAGCGGTAGCTTAGCGGTTAGCATGCATTAGGAACAGCACAGATATTAATCTGCAAAGAAGAGCGAAGGCTGGCTAGCTGCTAATGTTAGCTACGCTGTAGGGCAGGGGTCATCAACTACATTTGGACAAGGGGCCAGCTTTTTCCAGTACAGGCAGGTTGGGGACTGATCACTTTAAAAATTATCTCATTAACATAATTGTGTTTAAATATTTTAATTTCCTCTCAAATATATGTAATTGTTAGGCCCTTTACAGTGAGATCAGTCCTGTTTATCACAGCCAGCCACACAGGGGATTGTGATTGTGATATTTTAGCTGAATATTCCTGAAGCTAAAGGTTAACATAGAAAATGACAGTTCTATCAGGAACGGATGGATAAAATGGTGTTTAACATGCATTGTATTTATTTGCTGTTAACGGCTGAAACAGCAGACTTTTTCCCTCTGTTTATCTGCAGAGCCTGTATCAGACACCACTCACGCTACTTCAGTCATAAGTATATAATGAGGGAAGAGTGGTTTCTGTCCATACGATATGCCATAAGGCAGTGTTTAAGGATAAAAATGCAGACTTAGTGAGCAAAATAAGACGAGTGGCCTGCCCTGGTGTAGCCTCTGTCTGAAATATGTCCACACAGTCAAAAGAGGAGTAAATATCCTCCTGACTGCTGCTACCACCAGCTAGTTAAGGACAGTAAACATGTTTAGAAGCTAGCAAATAAATTTTGCCCTCCGACACCAGTGTCAAAATTCTCCATTGTGCCTCGAGTGGGTGGTCCTGTCTCTCTTCCTCCACATTGTTGCAGGGTTATTATTTGGAGATGGAGGTGTTCATGTGAAAACAATATGCATGAAACATGTTTAAGCCTCTGAGAGAATCAAACAAGCTGAAGGAGGCGCTGTCCTGTCAGTGTGAACTCAAAGCTCAGAAATAGAGGGATTTTGAGTTTTCTACCTAGGATATATGTGATATCTGCTTTATTAATGTTTAAAACCTGCGTGTTAGTCATTAAAATTGCTTCTTTGATCCAAAACCCCAAACTCTTCATTTTCTATCCTGAAAAGCAGATTTATTTTCTTTTCAGAAACTGAAAGCAGAAAATTTTTAGCATTCCTGCTTGATACCTGACTCAAACATTAATATTTTATCAAAACAGTTGGAAAATATATTTTTTGGGTCATCTAATCAATACATTTGCTGATCCTTACAGCCCTTTAAAGGCATTAAGAGACAGTAAGAGTTTACCACATGTAGAATAGAACAGACATGGTCTGTAGATTTTGCATGCAAAAGTCTGTAAACTGTCTTTAAGTTGCATGCACAGTTTAACTTGTGACCCCATTAGATAGAGCTTTGTGGTGGTCAGGGGAGTGGTCAGGGACAAAGCTGGCATGTTCCTATCTTGAGCATGCAGAAAAAACAGCATCTTAAGGCTGCCTCATACCATGTTGAAGCACATTTAAAAGTAATACTTTATTAATCCCTGAAGGTAAATTCTCAGTTTACACTCTGTTGTTTTACATGCTACACACCCATAGACAGAGTGATGGCCTTGCGGATCTCTGCTGTGAGCTGTTGGGGGTTCAGTACCTTGCTCAAGGGCACTTCAACAGTGCTCAGGAAGTGCTAGCACCAATGCTTCTTATCCAATGCACAAACATTGATATCATCCATAAATCACAAATGTACAGTCATGGATAAAAGTATTGGCACCCCTAGAATTTTTCCAGAAAATACACCATTTCTCCCAGAAATTGTTGCAATTACAAATGTTTTTGGTATGCAGGTGTTTATTGCCCTTATGGGCATTAGAACAACAAAAAAAAAATCAGTAGAAAAAAGACAAAATTGACACAATTTTACAGAAAACTCAAAAATGGGCCAGACAAAATTATAGGCACTCTTTTAAAACTGTGGGTAAATCATTTTATTTCAAGCATGTGATGCTCATTTAAACTCACCTGTGGCAGTAACAGGTGCTGGCAATCTAGAAATCACACCTGAAGCCAGTTAGAATGTATAAAAGTTGACTCAACCTTTGTGTTGTGTGCCTGTGTGTGTCACACCAAGCATGGAGAAGAGAAAGAAGAGCCCAGAATCTTCTTAGGACTTAAGAAGCAAAACTGTGGAAAAATATGAACAATCTCAAGGTTTCAAGACCATCTCCAGAGATCCTGAAATTTCTTTGTCCACTGTGAGTAATAAAATGAAGAAGTATATAACCCAAGGCACTGTGGCTAATCTCCCTGGACGTGGACGGAAGAGGAAAAATTGACAAAAGAATGCAACGTAGGATAGTTGGAATGGTGGATAAACATCCTCAGTCAACTTCCACACAAATTCAGGCTATCCTGCTGACTCAGGGTGCAAAAGTGTCAGCTGGGACCATATGTGGTCATCTGAATGAGATGAAGCGCCATTGCAGGAGAACGGAAAGAACCCCACTGCTGACAAAGAGACATAACAAAGCCAGACTGGAGTTTGCAAAAATGTACCTGAGTAAGCCTCAATCCTTCTGGGAGACCATTTTGTGGACAGATGAGACTAAGGTAGAGCTATGTGGAAAAGTACATCATTCTACTGTTTACAGGAAATGGAATGAGGCCTACCAAGAAAAGAACACAGTACCTACAGTCAAACATGGCGGAGGTTCAAAGATGTTTTGTGGTTATTTTGCTGCCTCTGGCACTGGGTGCCTTGACTGTGTGCAAGGAATCATGAAATCTGGAGACTATCAAAAAATTTGGGGCTGCAATGTAGGGCCTAGTGTCAGAAAGCTGGGTCTGCGTCAGAGGTCATGGGTGTTCCAGCAGGACAATGACCCCAAACATACCTCAAAAAGCACCAAGAAATGGTTGGAGACAAAGCTGGAGAGTTCTGAAGTGGCAAGCAATGAGTCCAGATCTAAATCCCATTGAAAACCGATGAAGAGATCTCAAAACTGCTGTTGCAAGAAGCACCCTTCAAATCTGAGAGACCTGGAGCAGTTTGCAAAAGAAGAGTGGTCCAAAATTCCAGTTGAGAGGTGTAAGAATCTTGTTGATGGTTATAGGAAGCGATTGGTTTCAGTTATTTTTTTCCGAGGGTGTGCAACCAAATATTAAGTTGAGGGTGCCAACAATTTTGTCCAGCCCATTTTTTTGAGTTTTGTGTAAAATTATGTCAATTTTGTCTTTTTTCTTCTGTTTTTTTGTGTCGTTCCAATGCACATAAAGGCATTAAACACATGTATACCAAAAACATTTGTAATTGCAACAATTTCTGGGAGAAATGGTGTATTTTCTGGAAAAATTCCAGGGGTGCTAATACTTTCGCCCATGACTGTAGGACCCATTCTTCAGGTTTGTCGGGAGGCCCAGTCACATCTGTGGGCAGGCCTGTCTATACATTCCATGCTTTTTCCACTTGTGTCCTTGTGCACATGCATGAGCAGATGCACCATGCCAAAGCCCAACACTTCCGTCCATGACAGAGCCAAAGATGTTTGCAATGTCTGTGCGTGGTCTGGAGCACTCACACTGGTCAAACAAAATTGACTTCAAACTGGCCAAACATGCTTGGACCCACCTGTTAATAATGAAGGCACTTAGTCCATCCTCTTTGTGCTCCTGTGTTTGTGACATGCATGAGCAGCTGTACCATGCCAAAGCCCAACACTTCCATCCATGCCAGGGCCAAAGATGTTTGCAATGCCTGGGCGTGGTCTGGAGCACTCACACTGGTCAAACAAACTTGATTTTGGCAGTCAAACATGCTTGGGCACACCTGTTAATAGTCAAGGCACAAAAACCACCCTCTGTGCGTTGTGCCTGGCTTTGTGCTGGGATTGTGCGCCATCTCGCCATAAGTGGGTGTGCCCTAAATCATGCACTTGTGGCAGCACACTTTACACTACAGTCCTAAGAGAGATCCACTCTTTGATAGCAGCTATTCATGAAAAATCACCAGAGGATGCAACAGTTCAGCTTATTATTTTGCCTGATAATTGTCTTCCAGCAGAAAGCTGATCTGGTATCATTAATAACAATCTCATCCAAATTTAACATTGTGTCTTTGTGTGCTACCTTTTAATGTAATCACACAAGTGGGTGTTTTGCATGAAAGTACTGCATACTTTTCATTCCCCATCATGCGAATAATTGGGAGAATTTCTCATTTTTTCCAAGATCATACAGAGAAAGTGTTTTTAAAGTTGAACCAGTCCTCTAAACTCATGGAGAAACCAACTAAAAGCTGATCTAAGAGCATTTGATCTCTTCTTCAAAATGTGTGAAATGGCGATAGAGGAAATGATCCACATGACTAGTTAAGGATCTGTCACCACTCTTGTTAATGTGTGGTTAGTTAAAGCTCAAATAATGCCTTCATACACTTAGGGCTGTGGTCATGGATAATAGGAACAAGACTTTTGGTATGAAAGATGGTTCAAGTGGTGCTCTAAAGTATTAAACCCACAACCTAACCCCCTCCATTAGAGGTTTTATGGTGTTACAGCGAGATTACACTACACCCTCCTCTGCTTGTGAGACACTCTAGTCATTATTTGGACAGTTTTAAGCGGTTGCCTGTCAGTGAAACAGAGAAATTTGACTGTACCTGCCCTGATGGACACTGATGAGGAGACAGCAGGGTTTGATGCTGGAGGAAGGTCAGATGATTTACAGACATTCTAGCTGCTGTGCAGCAACTCTGAACCATTTCTAGGGCAAATCATTTCAAACCTGCATCATTGTTTTTCTTTCTGTGCTTCTTTCTTTTAGAGCTTTCAGGGATTGACCAAATAAATCCAAGCTTGTGTTGTATTGATGATTCTGTGTCCATTGTTGTTCTTTCTTATTATTATTCCTACCACAATTGTACACACAACAAGTTTGCAAAAACTGCTTCGACTTGATTTAAGCTATGCCATTGGCCCTGACCTCTTTTGTTTTTTTGCAGGTGAGCCCTGCAGCAAAAAAGTTTCCCCTCTCTTACTCTCTCTTTCTCCCGCCCTCTCTGTCTCTCTTTAGGTGTGCCTGGTAAACCTCAGATCTCAGGCTTTGAGAATGCGGTGCCCGAGGGGGGCAAAGTCACCCTGACCTGCACCAGCACTGGCAGCAAACCCCCCGCCAAGCTGCGCTGGTTCAGAGAAGACCAGGAGCTGGAAGGTGAGTGCGTGGATGCTCTGTGTGTGCCTATTTGAGCTGTAGAGTCAGAGGAATGTGTGCTGGCCATGTCTGTTGTTGTTGTACTCATGCTGGATGTTTGTGCGGTAAAGAGAGAGCATGGGTGTGGTTACAGAGAGTGTGTAGCTGTGAGGATGTTCCACAGGAATGTAAGGAAGTGGTTTGAGCTTGTATGAGTGAATCTTTGTGGGTTTGCATTGAATGTTTATGTGAGCCTGAAGAAATCAGAGCAAGGGATCAAGGTTATTGTAGTCAACATATAGTAGGGTAGCTGTTTTATCAGAACTGGGCCACAATTATTTATTAAAGAAGAGCAGAGAACCACATTAAAAGCTTTTCATGGTGTAGAAAACGTTTTCGATCTCATCCTGACCTTGTATGGGTTTGTGACTAACCAGGATGTAGCTTTAGCTGCAGCTTTGATCAGATCTGTGCAGCATTGCTTTATTGAAAGAGGAGCAAAGAACCACACTGAAAGCATTTCTTGATGCAGAAAATGTTTTTGCTCTTTACCCAACTGGCCTGAACATAAGTTCCATCAGGACCACTTTTTCCAGAGACACACACGATTTGCTGTTAGTGGTTATTAATTAGCACTTATGTTTTTTGTTTTTTAAAATTTGGCAGTGTGGCAGTTCTAGGATCCCCTTGCCCTTCCACATGCCTATATGGGAAGCATCAAGCAGTAAGAGCACATGTTCCTGCTTTCCAAGAGAAAACCTAAGGGGGGAAAGGGAAGCAGCAAAAAACAACAACAACAACAAAAAAAAAAAAAAAAAAAAAAAAAACAAGCAGAGCAGGCATCAATGACGGCAGAAAGGCATTGATTAAGTCAGAACCAGAATAAAGGAGGAGCTGGGGTGGAGGAGGGTTGCAAAAAGTGGTTTGTGGAAGGAGCTGCAAAGCATAGCCAAGCTCAAGCAGTTTAAGAGGCACAGTTTAGGATTGTCTTCAAAGGTTTTATCATATTGGCATTTCATCCACATGGAACAGGTGTTTTGGGAGCCTGAAAATGCTGCTTTTTGAAAGCAGGTCCCAAAATGAACAAACATGTATACACCCCCTTGCATCTCTGTGTATACAACCAAGCCCATCTCTTCTCAAATCCCATCATAGTCCTCTTAACCCTCATGCACTAACCCTGCCAACAACAACACTAATGGCAGCAAAGACCCAAAGCAGAGCAGGCATCAGTGACAACAGTAAGGCACTGATTAGGTCATAACCAGAAAAAGGATGAGCTGGGGTGGAGGAGGGTTGCACAAAGTGGCTTGCAGAAGGAGCAGCAAAGTGTAGCCAGGCTATAGCAGTTCAATTATGGCAGCATGAGTGTGATTAGCCAATAGCGTGCTTTGAGTGAATCAGCTGGCCATCAGCTGGTGAGTGCTTGTGTGAGATCAGCTGATCTCAGTTATATGAGAGTGCTCAACTCTATGGCCTTCCTGAGCCAGCGCTATATGCTCAATTTTTTCTACCCACTAACTAGCTGCTAGTTCTTGAGCTACAGCAGTGCCTTCAGAGCTCACTTTACTTACCAGAGCAACACCTGTGTGACAGACACAACACTTCCTGGATTTTCATTTACAGTCCTGCCCTTCACAAACACTTTCGTGGGAGGTTTCTCTCATGGATACTTGTGGCTAAGTAGGTAGGGTCGGTCGCCCGTGATTGAAAGGCACATTTAGATAGTGATATGTCCTTGCTCCCACTGCTTCGTCGGTGGCGTGTAAATGTGTATGGATGCATATGAATGGGACTGTCTTATATTGATGGCAAATAATCCCTAGCAACCTCTGCAATCAGTATGTGAATGTAGAGTGAAATGGTGGGAATGGTTAGGTGTGACCTGCGGGGGGAAACGCTTTGAGTTGTCAGACAACTAGAAAAGCCTTTTTACAAGTTCAAGTCCATTTTCCATTTTCCATATATCCCATGCAATGGCTATATGGAGCAGTCTATGTGGCATGTAAGGTTAGGAATAAGTTGGGTAGTGTCGCTTTTTCTGGTCTCTTTGGCTCCACCCTGACACTTATCCCATATTACAAAAAACTGACACTAAATCTTATAAAAACTAGACTTAAGTGAAGCATTTTCAAAAAATATAAACCAATCAAACAGCCTCAAAAACTAATTAACAATGAAATTAAACCTGACAACAAAATAAAGATAAAAACTAGTGAAGGATCTAGAACTATTCCAACCTTGGTGGGAGTTCAGAGCGTCTGTTTTTAATTGTGCGTCTGTTTATGTGAATGTGATCCTGCTGCGTGCGTCCTTGCCACATTGCTTGCTGTCGCTACGTGTGTCTCTCCTCCATATGTGTGTGTGCAAGTGCAAGACCCTGCTGCTCGTGTGCAGAGAAAAACATGCTGCGAGTGTTTGTGCCCTTCTCTCCCATCACTCCTTCATGTCTTGATCCTCTAAATTAATTCCCGTGCATGCATCCAGGAACCGTGTGTATGTTTGTATTGTGTTTTCTATGCGTTTGTGCGTGGATGCAGTTTTTAGTGTCATCCGTTGAGCTGCTGCATATCTGCAACTAAGAGCGACACAACAGCGAGCGGGAGATATATAGCGTGGGTCGGATCAAGCTGGGGATAACGGCAGAATCCGGCAATAAAAGGCCGGGCGGAGGAGAGGATGAAGGGATGAGGCCGAACAGAGAAACAGAGATAGGGAGAGCTTTGCATGAGGTCGCACTGCCTGGTCTTTTGTTACTGATAAACAAGAGAAACGAGCAAAGAAGAGGGAGAGGAAGAGGCAGGGAGAAATAGAGAGCGCAGCGAGGATGTCATGAGAGGACAAATTAACCGGCCTTCTTCTTAGTGATAAAGTGAAAATCAAGGGGACGATTGGCAGCCTCTGACTCACACCAGTAGTGGTATTGGCAGTGGTGGTGTGGCTCCAAATTACACCTGTAACCCCCCCCGCCCTTCCCCGTCTCTTGTTTGCTTCATCAGTCAAAGGTTTTCTGTTTTGCTTTACCGAGCAGAACAAACATGTTGGAAGAGTTGTTTCTGTCGCCCTTTTGCTCCTTCCACCATCTGCCGGCGCCATCAACTCTATACGCATAAATCTGTGTTTGCACAGACAGAACAGCGCCCTCTGTCTGTTTGCAAAGCTTTCCAGATGTCCCGCCAAGACTGCAAACCGCAGTGTTCAAACTGCTAGATCATCTTTGCAAAAGCCCTTACAACACTCATTACACTAATATGATATGATGATATAATATGATAGTTATTTATTGATGTGAAAATGCTACACTCAGGCTTTGTAATGCAAAAAAAGTGCCGGTCTCTCGTCCTGACGCCTTGGCAGCGCCGGTGTTTGCTATAATTATGGATTGAAATGAATCGAAAGAATGGACTGGAGCTACAAAGAGAGGAGGGAGAAATGGGAGAGCTGCCTGCCGGAGGACAGATTATCTGGTCTTTTTGTTACAGACGAGCTGAGAACAGGAGACAGAAGGGAAGAGGAGTCTGGAGATTGTTGCTGTTTAAAACGATCAGATTTTTGTTTAAAGGGTCAGCTCACCCAGAACAGAGATGTATTTTTCCTCTTACCTGTTATAGCATCCGGCCACGCTGGCTCTCTCTGGAGATTTCTGCTGACGATACAATATAATGGAGGTGAATGCAATTTTGTTTGCAATGCCCACAACATTGAAAAGTTTCATTAAAAAAATTCCACAGCAGCGTGTCTCTCCAGAAACAATGTTTTGATCTCTCTGGATAACCTCACTGTGGAGAGGATTTATCTCTACTGGAGGAGAAGTCATTTCACCAGGGAATATGTGTCTATTGCACTTACTCTCACCTCATGATTTACATCCAGAGCAAATTAATTTAGCACCATAGCAGGAAGTACCTCTTTTTCAGAGGGAAAACTGAAAATAGAGTTGTTAAGGAATGGGAACTAAAAGGACATGCCACATATTCAACTTAGATGAAAGATAATGATGCACCCATACAAGGCCACCCATAAGGGGGTTAAAATGGAGAGCTTTCTGGGGCCCTCCCAGATAAGGGGCCCATGAAGGTCAGCAAAATCCTGGTCCATTTTAAAGTTAAGCTGTGATAACTGTATTTGACTAATTTCAACCTACAACCACTCATGTTGTAGTAACATTTTGTGGTACAATATAATCTTTTTTCAAAATGTGAAATTCCTCTTTTTAAACTTTTTTTAGGCAGAGTTAACAATGTGGTTTGGCATACTGAACAATATGGAAAGTAATGTCAGACTTCATAGTTAAGCCGTAATGTGCACGAATGCAGGAAGCCAGAAAATATAACAAAAGAAAGTGAGACAAATTTAAGGGGAACATTATTAAATATTTTTTCAAGTGGCAAAAATCAGTTAAAAGTGCCAGAATTTGGCTTAAGGTGGGAAAAATGGATGAAAATTGGTATAAATTGGTTGAAAGTGGCAAAAAAGGGTTAGAAAAAAAAAAACTCAGCAAAAAGGCCAGACATTGGCCAGGAAAAGTGGCAAAAATGGGTTAAAAGTGGCTTATATGGGCAAAAATGTGGTGAAAAGGAATTCAAAAGAGGTCAAAAAGTGTTAAAAGTTAAAAGGTTAAATGAGGTAAAATGCTGTTTGGGTCAAATTTGTCCAAAAGTGCCCTTTAAGTTGCAAAATTGGCAAGTAAAGTGGTGAAAACTGGCTAAAAAGTAACAACAAGGGGGTTAAAAGAGGTTCAAAAAATGGGTTGAATTTGCTGAAACTGATCATGTGGCAAAAAATGGGTTGGAAGAGGCAACAAAAGGCTAAGTTACACAGAGAGGCAAAATAGGCCGGTGAAGTGGTGAAATGGAGTTAGAAACTGGCATGAACAGACATTTTCTATATAAAAACTCAATAAAAGTTTATGATCCTTTTCAGCTCCAAAGTAACTGTTGGAAAGGGATGCTATCACCAGTGCTATTGATCCAACTTTTATACTGATATCATCAATAAATCACAGCTGGGGTAGGTCTTTTAATGAGTTTTTCAGAGACCAAGTGAATTCTGTGGGCAGGCCTGCATCCATGCATCTGTTATCTATACCGTTCGTCCAATTCAGGGTCACTCAGGGCTGGAGCCAATCCTAGCTCTCATTTGGTAAACAGAGGGGTACACCCTGGACTAGCTTATAGATAATATTGCATGCATTATTCAATCATTAAAATATATTAACATTCTAGTTAATTGACTTCTCTGCTCTGTCTGCAAAGATACAAATGCTGCAAATGTTTTTCTATTATTGTTTTTACAGAGTAAAATGATTGACAAGGACATGTGCCTGGTGTTTTAAATTTATTTTTAATGAGCACTTCTTTTGGAGTTGTTTACCATCTAGAGATTTTTAAGGGTATACATTTGGAATAACAATATACATGGAGTTAAAAGAGCAGGGAGAGATATGCCAAACAAAAGCAGCAGAGATAATGGAGTAAAAAACCACTACCATGCATACATAACTCAAAAAAAGCACCAAGACTAAAGCCAAGTGGACTAAAGTGGCAGAGGAACGTCCAACTTTGAGTTTCGTTAAGAAAATTCAAACTGCTGGAAAATAAAGCCAACTTGGACGAGAGAAGTAAAAAAAAAAAAAAAAAAAAAAAAAAAAGTTACTAGAATAACAAACTACATGCTAGTTAATTTTTTTTGTGTAAAAAAAATTCAACTTTATCCGCCATCTCTCTAGATAGTATTTTCAGTTTATAAAAAGGAAATAAACAATTTAACCTACCATTTCAATGCCATCCAGCATGTGTGGTTGGAACATCTGGCTGTGAACGGAGCATCCAAATAGATTAACCAAGGACAAGCATCAAAACAAATCAGCCAGCAGTTGGGTCAAACCAGCTGTTCATCTTGAAATTGATCACTTCCAACCTCTGTAACCAAACATTTTCAACCAACAGCTTGCCTTCATAAACAAGTCAGCACCATTTAAAGCATACTAGTAGGACCAGGCCTTTGCTTTGCTACATTGCAACTTCCTCTGTAACCCCATGGCAATACATTGTACGCCATTAAGTAGGAAGAGTTTTTAAAGGTTTAAGGTTTTAAAGAGGCTTTGAACTTTTGTATGTTTACAAGATTTGGTGGACAGGAGCCCAGTGGGGACATTAGGAGTTCTATAAAGTATTTGTTAATTTTAAAGGCAAAAAAGACTAGGAGGGCTAGGCTGTCTAGAAACTCTGGAGTGCACTTGTCAGCATTTAGGCTACTGTGCAGACCTTTTAGGCATGTTTGGACCAAAAAGCGCGGCTGCAGTAAGTTGTGAAATGCTGAGTAATTCCACATGAGGGCATGGGAGAATAATCCGTTGAAAAGTCCAAACTTTTATAGCTATAAATGGGGTGGATGTAGGGAGTAAGCACAACCGAGGGTACTGTGGGAAGTTCCCACCAGCCACTGGTCATGATGTGGATATTTCAAGGGCCTGAAAACCACCGGAGTTCTCGGGGCAAATAACTGGGGGTGAAAAGGCCCAGACAAAAGAAATGCCATTGAGCTTGACCTTGGCTGTCAAGCAACGCATGTGGGACAACATGCATTGAGAATGACTCTGCAACCTCTCACACCTCATCTACATTTAACTAATCAACTCAAAACTAGGAAATGTCTTTGAAGAGAAAAAAATCCTCAGCTCATGTTCAGTTCTCAAACACTGTGGCCATTGCACTTTCTAAAATGTGTTGTCTTGCCATAAAACAGAAAGTTTCTGGGGTGCTAATTGGCCTAGCGCTTAAGTCTTGGCCTCATGAGCAGATGGCAGGGGTTGGATCATGACCCTTGACTTCCCACATGTCATTTCGCTCTCTTTCCTCCAGAGTTCCTACTAATCTACTGTTCTGTCTCAAAGATAAAGACATAAAAAAGCCCCAAATAAATCTACATGAAACAGAAAGTTTCTAAAACCAAAATTTAAGAGTCCAGACTACCTCAGACTAGTGATGGTTAAGTTAAAGTTGCTGGTTACTACTGTCAAAGGAAACTAACTGAATTAGTTTATTTAAAAAGAAGCATTTGGTTACTTAGCAAAGTAAATTTAGCATGATGTCTAAATGATCATCACCCATAGAGTAGGTGTTAACTGGGGTGGTATCCTTTACCTTAGGATGGTGAAATTTGCATAACTTGGCCTGCTGAATTGGATGTCAGTAACCATAATAATGTCATAAAAAATCATTTCAGTGATTGTAGCAATTGACCAGTAAAACAAATGACTGAATAATAACATCACTGTATTCTGTCATGTCTTTTCAAATTAAATTGCCTTATCTGATTTACATTCTAAAAGTGAAACTGTCTTACATAGTGCTAGAAGGACGTAGGTCCAGCATGATGCAGCAGAATATTTGCTTCCCGTTGTTTTCAAGTATAAAGTTTAACTTTGTCTCCAACAATGTGTAATATCATCTGAAACACTTGGATAGTTTGCATATTGTCTCATTGAAACCTCTATTCTTTTAATAAATGCTGCTTTAGATCCAGAAGTACCGTCACCCATCTTTTTGGTTCCTCTGAAACAGATTTTACAAAGTAAGTTGGCGTTGTCGGCAGGATTGGTAAAAACTGAAGCTAGTTACTGCTGTAGTCTGTGGCTTTGACTGGCAACACAAACAAGATCAAGGGTGAAAGTTGGCAAATTTCTACTATTTAGAAGTCGATATGGTCTCTTTGGGTCTAAGGTCAGGAACAAACTTATTTAAAACATCAACGGACACTTTATCTGCCATTGAATCTATGGACACATTTTCAAGACCATCAGTCTGAAACCTCTTATAAACAATAAGCACACATCAGTGTATCTGGCTGCATAAATAGGCCAGTATTAAGCAAATTAGATGCAACTTTGGCTACAATCACAACACTGAGTCTGTGTGTCTCAATCAGGCTTGTTCATCTGGACACTGCAATTTTATGCCATTCCTCTTTGCTAAACTGCTCAAGCTCTGTCAGGTTGCTCGGAGATCGGGCGTGAACAGTCCTTTTCACGTCCACCCATAAGTTCTCTATTGGATTGAGGTCTGGGCTTTGACTCTGCCACTACAGAACATTCACCTTATTGTCCTTAGACTGTTTCTGTGTAGCTTTAGCTGTATGCTTCGCGTCATTGTCTTGCTGGAAAATAAATCTTCTCCCAAGCCGTAGTTTTCCTGCAGACTGAATAAGATTTTGCCACATTCATATCACCCTCTACCTTTACAAGCCCTCCAGAGCTTATTGCTGAGAAGCATCCCCACAGCATGATGCTGCCACCAGTCACAGTTGGGATGGTGTGTTTTTGGTGATGTGCAGTGTTGGTGTCCATCAAACAGCGACTTGTCTGATGGCCAAAAAGCACTATTTTGGTCTCATCAGATCAAAAAGCTTTCTTCAACTTGACCATGGAGTCTACCACATGCACTTTGGTGAAGTATGGTCCAGATTTAATCAGTTTTCTTGGGCAGCAGCTTTCTCTTCGCCACTCTCCCATGAAGCTTTGACTGATGAAGAACCCAGGCTACAGTTGTTGTATGCAGAGTCTCTCCCATCTCCGCTGCTGAAGATTGTAACTTCTTCAGAGTAATCATCAGTGTCTTGATGTCCTCTCTTACTAGTCTCCTTCTTGCACAGTCGCTCAGTTGTGAGGACGGCCTTATCTAGGCAGATTTACACATGTGCCATATTCCTTCCATTTCTTAGTGACTGATTTAACTGAACTCAGGGATGTTCAGTGCCTTGAAATTGTTTTTTCTGTATCCACCCCCTGACTTTTACTTTTTAATAACCTTTTCTCTGAGTTGCTTGGAGTGTTCTTTGTCTTTATGGTGCAATGGTAGCCAGGGACACTGATCAAACAGTGACTGGACCTTTTAGACACAGGTGTCTTGTCTGTGAGGCAACAGAGCTAACCCCTGTGCTGCCCTGCAGCCCATGCAGACACTTAATGGTCATTTTTTCTTTGATTTAATGCACAGGCATGGGTTCAATATCCTATCACAGGCTTCTTTTAGGGGGAGAGGGTTAGGTTAGCATTTCATTAATATGCAAATAAATGCGTTATCCCTTTTAATGTAGTTATACAACGATATAATACCATTACTGCAAAGAGAAAAAAAAACCTATGATATTAATTTCAGGCCAGCTCTAATAAAAATGCATCATAATTAAATATAATCTAATGTTAGACTGAAGCACTGGTCTTGTCTGTGGGTGGGGTTGCATACAAAGTAATAGGAACATGGATTCTGTTCTATTAAGTTTGGCTGACAAAAAAAAACTGCTCGAACTGAGAAAACTAGAGACAGACAAAGAGAGAGATTTGACGGAGATCAACTGGATGTGAATGATGGTGTGTTCGGGGCCTCGCCCAGCCGTCCTGACTCCAGACAACACCGATCAGTCATCGCTAGAACGACACTCTCTCTGAAACACACAAACAGCCCATCAGTTCAACGCACAAACACTGGTAATGGACAGATGATAATCAAACACGCACTCTGTCTCACAGCGCTCATCTCCGGCTTGATAGCAGAGGAGAACCACGGGTCAGCCTGCTATTATTATAGCCTCTCATTTATGCCATTGAATTCTAGGTAAATGAGCGCGTGTTGGAAAAGGCTGCTGCTCACCATTGCTTCTCTGACAGCTTCACTGACAGTAAAAGCAAAGAAGGAGAAAGAGAGAGAGGAATGAGGGCGACACAGATGCAGAGAGAGCCGGCGTGAGTGAGAGAGAGGCGCCTTGTATCAAGAAAGTGACAGCGAGGGTCTGCAGAGAAAACAGAGAACAGAGGGGAAGAGTGAATGAGCGGGTGGTGGTGATGTGGGCGCATGAAAATAGACGGCGAAGATACAGAGAGAGCGATAGAAGTTGCAAAAAGCTGATGGAAGAGAGAGGGGAGAGCAGACAGGGAATTAAGAAAACCACAGAAGAAGAAGAAGGGGGCTTTGCGGCTGAATGGGAGCGCAGACTGGGGCTG